>NC_141027.1:56707500-56857500 GCF_052040795.2 Danio rerio
AAGTAGGGCTGCATGATATTAAAAAAAACTAACATTTCGATACTTTATTTCTGCGAAATATATCACGAAAGGAAAATAATTTCACAAAATGACAAACTGTTTGGGAAGAATTCATAATTTTATACTGATTGGGATGATATGATTTTGTAGGGGAGTGCATCTGCATAAAATATCCAAAAATATATATAAAAAATGTAATTAACCCTCTACCGCATGGTGTTGCCATATGGCAACATGATATTTATGTTGATTTCCCTGCCACTGTTTCTTTAAGACCAACATTACATTTTTTGTGTTGTTGCAAAGAGAAGACCTTAGTGAAGCTATTGATGTGCTTTGCTTAAGTCACAGGACATGCAGAGTTTTTTTGTAGCGCGATTTCTAACAGATTGGCATTTATTGTGAGTAGTTGCTGAATACAAATGAAAATGTCAATAAAAACAAAGCATCAAATTATGTCAGATCCACAAAATAATCTGAAACATCACCTTCAGTAAGTTATGATGACATATTCACAACTCAATTTTTTTTTTTTATCAAATTTTTTTTGTAAATAAATCAAATCTATGTGTTGCCAAATGGCAAGGTCAGCTGAGATCTTTTAAGTTGTAACAATAACAACATGAATGCTAGTAATATAATGTTGATTAGCTGAATGTTAATGGCATTTAAATTATGGATAAAAATCTAGTTTTATTGGCAATACTACTTTTGAATAGATATCAATACAGGGAACAGTGTATTAGCGAGCACCACCATGTTCTATGGTAAGTGAAAGAAGAAAATAACAGAACTGGCTCTTCCTGTTGATGAAAGTGAGGATGAGATGGGTTTTAGTGACCATGAGCAGGATGCAGACTGGACATTTGATAGAGACAGTACAGGTAAGTTAGCTCAGATGCAGACAAGACAGGTGTAGTATAGCATATAGTATAATATGTATAAACATTGTTAGCTAGTAGCTGCATTATTCTGATGTATCTGGATATATTAGGCTTGTTATTTATTTGTTATTATATTTTCTGGAGAAAATATTTATATTTACTGTATGTTGTATACATGATAATACAATATTAGGTTTGTTTTTAATAACATTCAGGTAAAAAAAAGAATGAATGAAAGCTGTTGGAATATGAGTTGTTGGAAAGTATGTATAAGGTGTCATTTATAGCGCTGTGTTAAAGCGTATAACACTGCAACACCAATTAAATCATTTCAAACAACAAAATTATTAATTATAAGGAAGGTTTAGAATTTTACATTTTTAAGTTAGATCCACTTTACGTTTTGGCCTCATGGCAACATATTATAAACTACCTTAAAAAAATAAATTTTCCCAATTTTTTACAGCACTTCAAGTTAAGCCATTTTAAGAAAAGAAAAAGTCATTTTTTTATATATAGATTTATCATAATGCTTGTGGTAGAGGGTTAAAAAATTTAAGCACAGATGAAAATGAAATATACACTGCTTTATGGGTTTTGGTGGAACATCACAATATTGAGGTAAAGAAATTCAGTTATCAAATCTAAAATAACACTGTAAAGTCTTCATTTGATAAATGATTAAGCTCAATTAATCTTTAAGTGGCAAACTTTATAATTTCTGGTTCCCAAATGATTTAAATTAGCTTTAAATCTTACAGCCACTGAAAAAAGGTCATGTGATTTTGTTATAAGAGATCATGCGATGATGAAAATATGTGTGAATGGACAAACCAGCAGGCTGAGGGCACTGTAAAACAACTGAAATGTTGTCTAGGTAATTCTAAAATGCCTTAACGGTTTCAGTATTACTGTTATAATATTATTAATGACCTCCAGAACTGTCAAAAGTATCCGTGCGCTGCGTCTCATGCCTTCAAACACTACCACATGTTCATTGCACGTTGGCATCGTTCGAGGCACATTTATTAAATAAAGAAAAGATTCACGCAGCTTCTCCTACCGCAGAAAATTCTGTTTTTACTGTTGATATTTGGCGCCAGTTAAACAGGAAGTAACCACTTTGTTCTCTTTGACTACTTGGATTGAAATGGCGCTTTATTCACACATCTTTTATGTGGTTATCCAGTTTTGTGCAAAAATTTGATGGAAACAAAGGTATTGACTCAACAAATCATGTGTACTGCTCTGTGATAACAACTTAACATTACACGTCCTGCGATGTGACTATTGCGAATGTGCACATTGTGATATTGATGCTGAAATTATATGTTGTGCAGCCCTATTTCCAAGGCAGATTGTCATTTGTGGCATGGTCTTAGTGAATTATGAGTCACTTTCACTCCTCATAAATTGATTTAGGAGCTTTTTTAGCAGTAAAACACATTGTGAAATAATCTTAATCAGACATATTAGAGTCCTAATTTTAATTCCCATAAATCAGCAAGTTTGCAGATACTTGGCTTTAGATACTAGCCTTTAGGTGTCTTGTGAATATGGCCACAGGTTAACCATTTTAAAGACAATACAGTATAGATGATCATACAAGTAGCAGTAGAGGAACCCAAACAGGTTTCCAAGTTTACTGTTCTCTTCCTGCAATCTCCAATGCAACAGGAAGTCCCTGTTTCCTGGGTTTATCCTCTTTTATCTGGGTCTTATTCCTAAAGTCTTCCAGTACAATATATTGATATTCAAGTTGTGTATCTAAGTTCAATTTCCAAAAACTACAAGTAAAGATTTTTTTTTATAGTACCTTTTAAAGCACATACACTTCAATTCGACATTTAGAGACGTTTGACCCAATATATGTTTCCTACAATTTAAAACCTGACAAATATAAATAGTGCATACATGCACATTTATTTATTGAAGTAGCTATATGTCAGATAGTTTAATGTAAAAACGGCAGTAACCACATAAAAAAAAAAAACCTCTTCAGACTTCCTAGGCTGTCTATGGGCGTATAGAGTGATTTTAATGAGAAGGACATTTTTCCAGGGAAAGAATGTGATGTTTATGTATGCTCTCGAGAGCCTCTGGCTGCGTCTAAACTCATTTGAGTAGGTACTTGTTTTGTCCTTTATATACTAAAACGTTCTATGTACTGAGTGTGGTATTAATGTGTTTTGAATATGCTACGTTTATTTACCATGTAGTAATTTTTTAATGATCTACAAGTGTCATGTTAATTCATTGCCATTCACAAATCCTCTTCTGAGGCCTCATGGGAGAGTTTTATGCAAGTCTCACTGGCAAAAGACATTCTGGTGCTTTTTTGTCTTCTCTTTTAGGAGTGCTATAAATTCAGAAATCTGTCATATACTACTTTTCACGTTTTCTAGTAGGGGAATATGTGATTTTCACGTTCACTGTCTTCCGTTCCATGTAATATGAAATTATTGCTTATGCACTCTTTAAAGAACTGGATTATTATTCCCAAATCCTGCTAAAATATAAACAAACATAACTATTGAGCTAAAGTCTATAAATTCAATTTAACCCAGCGGTTGGGTTTATCCTTACATCAGCAAAATTCGGATTGAAATAGCCCAGCATTTTTTTGAAGTGATGATAATGGCTTTTTGGGATTATATTGAACCTTATGTAATGTTTAAGATAGGTATGCTCTGAATATTTTCGGGTGTTAAAAATCATTGGCTAGAAATGGCACTTTACTACGGAACCCCGGAAGGGACGTAGTGGAGGAGAAAAAAAATGGGTGGGTGAAAAAAAAATAATGGGTGAAAGAAAAAAAATGGGTGGGAGGAAAATATATATTTCTAAGTTTTTTGCGTTCTCTCGCAAAGTTTTGCGTTCCCTCGCAAATATGTTTTGCGTTCCCTCGCAAAGATGTTTTGCGTTCCCTCGCAAAGATGTTTTGCGTTATCTCGCAAAGATGTTTTGCGTTCCCTCGCAAAGATGTTTTGCGTTCTCTCGCAAAACTGTTTCTCCTCAAACACTTCCTGTTCACTGCACTCACGTAAACCCTCCCGTTTTTGCCGAAATTCTCCCGTATTTTACCATTCTATCCCACTTTCTTTACATTACTGTGCGTATGCTACCTATGAACCAGTGAATGCATGTATAAGCGCTGACTGACAGACGCGCTTCGTACAATAAACTGATCCCAGATCAGCGTCTGTACACGCCATTTACAGAGGAGCGGGTGTATGTTTAAACAGACAAATACACTGAATAATATGAAACATCTCCGTCCTGCATGTTTTATTTTAAACAGCTTATTTTCTCTTAAATGAGCACAAACAGTTTCTAAAGTAATGGACTGCTTTCATTATAGATCTGTGCATTCTTACAGAGACACCTCTGTTATCAAACTAAACAAAACATGAGATTCATTTGCTGCGCACTTGTTTGATAACAGAAGTGTCCCTTTAAATGGCGCGTACAGACGCTGATCTGGGATCAGTTTATTGTACGAAGCGCGTCTGTCAGTCAGCGCTTAAACATGCATTCACTGGTTCAGAGGTTGCAAAGTGAAAGGCGACAATCAGCGCACAGTAATGTAAAGAAAGTGGGATAGAATGGTAAAATATGGGAGAATTTCAGCAAAAACGGGAGGGTTTACGTGAGTGCAGTGAACAGGAAGTGTTTGTGGAGAAACAGTTTTGCGAGAGAACGCAAAACATCTTTGCGAGGGAACGCAAAACATCTTTGCGAGAGAACGCAAAACATCTTTGCGAGGGAACGCAAAAAACTTAGAAATATATATTTTCCTCCCACCCATTTTTTTCTTTCACCCATTATTTTTTTTTTCACCCACCCATTTTTTTTCTCCTCCACTACGTCCCTTCCGGGGTTCCGTACTTTACTGTGTTCAACTGGAATAGAAAAAAATTACAAAAATATGAGCTGGGAATAAAATGCTTTTCTGTGCTGCACTGCCCAGTAGTCTTCAGTGTTTTAAACTCCTTCCAGATATAATCACTGTACAGTGTTGTTGTGAAGAGAGTGTGGTTGAATGGCCCACACGGAGCTGCCTATGAGATGCATGAAACACCTGAGAGGGAAGCCAAATACCTTTACGATATTTATTTATTTTATTTTATTTTTTTGATTAGAAATGCAGTTTTTTGATTCTCCGACCGTGCCCTCTTCCTCACCCACACATTACGAAAGTTGTTACAGGTGTGAAATGGCTTTTAAACCAGTTGCATTGCGCTATGATACCCATTCATTTCAATGGCTATTGTATGACCTTTGTAACCTATTGCACAACCAACTGTTTACAAACTGTTGGACACCCACCAAAGCGTTTTCAGTCCATAATATTGTAGTAATATGACTGTAAACTACTTTCACCTGAGTAAGGTCTTCAAAAACTGAAAGAGTGCTGTTGACGATACTAACTTTGCTATCTGCATATTGCAGTAATATTAATGTAAACTAAATTCATTGTGACTAAGGTTTGTCTTTAAAAACTGAAAGAATACTGTTGAAGAGACTAACTTTGCCATCTAGAGAAACATAATCAATGAACATTGATCACACACTTACCAAATCTGTAGAGACTGGACAATCAACACAAACTGGATCCATGTCTTTTTTTTTTTTTTAAAGAAGACGATGGCAAATCCTGATTTCACCATGTCCAGATGAGAAAAAGCTATTGTGTAAAAAATGTCCCTTACAAAACATATTTTTGTCACATGTTAGCAGACCACTGTAGTCCACACATGTAGGCTCACACGCGAGCTGTGCTCTCATTGCGGAAAAATTAAAACAAAACACTTTGGCAACACAAAGTGGCGTCTGTTTGAACACTGTAACAGGTAAAGAGTCTTCGAAGCTATATCATACATATTAATGAAGTTGCATCGCATTCACAATAGAGCTCACTGATTGGTTCAAACCAAGTCTTATGAATTACAGAGATTTTTTTTTTTTTTACAGATGTGCTGAAAGCTCAATTCTGTCATCATTGAGACATGCAGACATCCAATCTCAACACTGAAACGTATACAATGATCTCATTGCTGTGATGTAACTTCAAAATTTCTATTTTAATCGGAAGAATGAATTTTTTTCAAAACAACGCAAAAACAACCAATTTTCACTTTTTTGTGAAACATGTGTCCCAATAGTGTTTTTAGCAACATGGGACATATACAGTTAGGTCCATAAATATTTGGACATCGACACAATTCTAACATTTTTGGCTCTATACACCAACACAATGGATTTCAAAATAAACGGACAAGATGTGATTTACATCCAAATCAGCTGAACAGTGTAAGAATTGCAACAATTTGCATATGTGCCTCCCACTTGTTAAGGGTCCAAAAGTAGGTGGACAATTGGCTTCTAAGCTGTTCCATGACCATGTGTGTGTTATTTCCTTATTATCTCAACTACAATGAGCAGATAAAAGGTTCAGAGGGCATTTCAAGTGTGCTATTTGCATTTGGAATCTGTTACTGTCAACTCTCAAGATGAGCTCCAAAGAGCTCTCACTATCAGTCAAGCAAGCCATCATTAAGTTGAAAAAACAAAACAAACCCATCAGAGAGATAGCAAAAACACTATGCATGGCCAAAACAACTGTTTGGAACATTCTTAAAAAGAAAGCCTGCACCAGTGAGCTCAGCAACTCCAAAAGAACCGGAAGACCACAGAAACAACTGTGGTGGACGACCAAAGAATTCTTTCCCTGGTGAAGAAATTACAACAGTTGGCCAGATCAAGAACACTCTCCAGAAGGTGAGTGTATGTGTGTCAAAGTCATCAATCAACAGAAGACGACAACAGAGGGAATACAGAGGGCTCACCACAAGATGTAAACCATTGGTAAACATCAGAAAGAGGAAGGCCAGATTAGAGTTCTAAAAAAGCCTTCACAGTGCTCGAACAACATCCTATGGACAGATGAGATCAAGATCAACGTGTACCAGAGTGACTGGAAGAGAAAAGTATGGAGAAGGAAAGGAACTGCTCATGATCTTAAGCAGTAAAGCTTGGTGGTAGTTGTGACATGGCATGGGAATATATGGCTGTCAATAGAAATGGTTCTCTTATAATTATTGATTATGTGACTGATGACAAAAGCAGCAGGATGAATTCTGAAGTGTTTCAGGCAATATTTTCTGCTCATATTAAGCCAAATGCTTCAGAATTCATTGGACGATGCTTCACAGTGCAGATGGACAATAACCCAAAGCATACTGCAACAACAACTAAAGAGTTTTTTAAGCAAAGAAGTGGAATGTAATGCAATGGCCAAGTCAATCACCTGACCTAAATACAATTAAGCTTGCATTTCACAGGCTGAAGACAAAACTGAAGAAAAAAAATGCCCCAACAACAAACAGGAACTGAATACAGTTGCTGTAGAGGCCTGTCAGAGCACCACCAAGATTGAAAACCAGCATCTGGTGATGACAGTGTGTTCCAGACGTCAGGCTGTAATTGACTACAAAAGATTTGCAACAATGTATTAAAAAGTAAAAGTTATGATTATTATTCTGTCCTATTACTTTTGGATCCTTAACAAGTGGGAGTCACATATGCAAACTGTTGTAATTCCTACAGCGTTCCCCTGATTTGGATGTAAAAAACCCTCAAATTATAGCTGACAGTCTGCAGTTACAGCACTTTTTTTCATTTAATTTTAAATCCATTGTGTTGGTGTATAGAGCCAAAAATGTTAGAATTGTGTCAATGTCCAAATATTTATGGACCTAACTGTATGACTGTCAACATCTCAAAAAATGTGTTTTGGGATTTCGCGACCCTTCAAACCTCAACAATAATATGGGAATGCTCATTCTCTTGAAAGTTTTTGCAAGATCTAATCTTCAGACTGGATTGATAAAAGACTTTTGATAAGGAGTATCCTGCTTGTTGCCTTGTGTTGTTTGCACCCCCCAGCAGGAGTCTCTCTGGAATGTTCCATGTGGCTTCTCCATTGCAGAGTAGGGTGAAGCGATTGACAGGGAGCAGCAGTGCACAGCAATCCATTTATATCTCACGAACAAACTGTTCTAAGCCTCACAACTGTTTCTCTTACATCACTCTCTGTCTAATCGTCTGGAGAAAGTTCAGCGGGGATATGTCCACTGCCCCGTTTTTCTGTGCTTCTGTCTTTTTTGTGATAATATGAGATAATTGTCTGAAGCGGTATGAAAAACATACAAGATCTGCTCTGTTTTTTCCATTGTGAGGAGGTCTGTGTTCTTGTCGCGCTCTTCCTGTGATTGTTACAGGAGTTTATGTGCATGTTGTTCATTAGGCAGATCACTCTTTCCAACACGCAAACCCCTTCAGTGAGCTCTCGTAGAAAAGTGAGGGTGGTTCTGTGTGTTACAAGGAATACAGACACATACACTATCAGTCTAGATGTTTCTCATTTTCTGCCTATATACCAGTCAAACATTGAGGCAACCCTGATTTATTCTTTATTATTACTGTTGTACAAATTTTACAATAATACTGCTTAAACCCTTGCTGGATACGTGTGGCTATGAATGACTTTAGTTTTATCAAAGAGCATGTATAAATCACTGAGCTTTTAAAATCGATTTTAATTAAATTAGTTTATTTCATTCATTCATTTTTCCTTAGTCCCCTTTATTCATCAAGGGTCGCCACAGTGGAATGAACCACCAACTTATCCAGCATATATTTTACACACTGGATGCCATTCTAGCTGCAACCCAGTACTGGGAAACACCCATACACTCTCATTCATACACTATGGCCAATTTAGATTATTCAGTTCACCTATAGCACATGTCTTTGGACTGTGGGGGAAACCGGAGCACCCGAAGGAAACCCACGCCAACACTGGGAGAACATGCAAACTCTATTCAGAAATGCTAATTAACCCAGCCAAGATTAGAACCAGCAACCGTCTTGCTGTGAGGCAACAGTGCTAACCACTGAGCCACCTTATTGACCCATTTTGTTTAATTTATTTACAGTATTTATTTTAATGAGGTTTGCTCACCAACTCTAAACAAACTTACGTTGACGTAAAACAAACAGTTTAAATCTTTTTACGCGTCGACTGCTTAAATATATGCAGAGACATTTGTAACAATTTTAATCTTATATAATATTTCAAAGGCGGCACAGTGATTAGTGCTTACAGCAAGAAGTAAAACAAATGCTGGATTAGGTGGCAGTTCATTCCGCTGTGGACCCCAGATTAATAAAGAATAAAAGTCTTTTAAAATAAATGCTCTGAGCTTGCTATCAATAAAGGATTTTGGAAAATAAATGTTGTTTTAAACATTTATAATATCAAAAGAATCATTAATAACTGAGCATAAAAAATACTTAAGCAGAGCACCAAATCAGGATATTTTTGAAGAATAATGTGATTTATGTATTAGGATAAAAATGAGATGACAGAATCCTTGTGTTAATATGATATTTATTGTCATTTAATGTAGGAGGAGAAAGGTTAGGATCAAAGCATTTGCTTCTTTTCTTTATTTGGTTAAAATAGTTTTATATTAAGTTGTATTATTTTGATTTGTTTATTATTCATTCATTCATTTTGCTTTAGCTTATTCTGATTTATCAGAGGTCACAACAGCGGAATGAACCGCCAACTATTCCTGTGATATGTTTTACGCAGTGGATGCCCATCTAATTCCGCAGCCCAGTATTGGAAAACACCCATAAACACTCACATTCACACACACTCATACACTATAACCAATTTAGTTCATTCAGTTTGCCTATAGCGCATGTCTTTGGACTGTGGGGGAAACCGGAGCACCCGGAAGAAACCCACGCCAACATGAAGAGAACACCCAGCCGGGACTCGAACCAATGACCTTCTTACTGTGAGGCGGCAGTGCTAGCCACTGCACCATCGTGCTGCCCCGATTTGTTTATACATTTTTTACATTATCGAAATAAAGTTTAAACTGAAGACTCTATTAATAGAAGTTGGAAATTCACATCATGTGAAACAAATATGTTGTGTCTACTATTTACATTAGATAAGAGACCTAATTCAGCCGGGTGTGTGTAGTAGAATTAGCAGTAGTAGTAGACTTAATTGTCTTCAACAGGAAATTTGTTATGGGCATCACCATATTGCTGCAGACAAACCATAAAAACAAACAATAAAACAATACAAAATCTAGTAGTTACAATAATTATACTGATAATTTAGATAAACTCTTGATAAATAAACACACTGAAACGAGTACAAAGGATCTCTTATATCAGTTCAGCCTACACTTAGGGACTATCAGAAGGAAGCAGTTCATATGTTGAAACAAAAAGTGAGGTGGATCATTCAGAATCCTTTCCACGTGATTAAAGTCACAGTTCTCATATAAAACTTGAGCAATAAAATATTCATCATGCACAGCAATTTTCCATCCAGACTTTAAGAGATGCATCAACTTAGATTTACACTGCACAGATAGGTTGGCAAACCGCACTACCTGACAATGCTTTCAAGAACAGCTTTATAAAACAACATCACAAGCTTCTCGTGAACTCCAAAGAGACGTAACTATATTTTAAGACATGTGTAATGTAATGTACATTTTAAGTATAGATCAATACATCTCTTTTTTACAAACATGGATAGAAAATTTAAAAGAACAGGACATTTCAGTAATCTAATAGGAACAATTACCAGCGAGAGGAAAAGAGGACATCCTGTTGTTGAAGAACTGTAGGAAGAGAGGAAGATTCTTTTTCTAGAATCCCTCTCAACCTTCATTCTTTTTGATGATTCCATTTACACATGAATGAGTAAAGTTTGAGTTATTTTCTCTCTCCTCTTCCATGGTGCAGGGCTGGAATGGTGTGACCCCTCTCACAGGCTGATGGTGTCCATGGTCAGTGGCTTTTTCGCAGTGTTTGCGGAGCTTCTTTTGCCAGGGCTTGCTGTGCTTTGCCGTGATTGGCCTGTTCTTCAGGCTGTGGCCACGCTGCCTCTACTGCTGCTTCTGTCCTATTGGTGGTGAGTCATATCAATGCAGATTTTTACACTTGACATGTCATGTGCACTTGTTTATTTTAGTACATATTGGCCACTTGATTTTTTTTTAAACCAAACAAAACAAAAAAAAAAAAAAACGTAAACCAATAGTTTTTTCAATTTACAGGAGTGGTCCAGTGTGTATTTTAAGGTTTGGTTGTGTTTATAAGATGCAAAGCAATATGTGACCGTGCTTCACTTGTAGAAAATCACCCAATGTTTTTCATAGATCTTATTTTGATTATGAACAGCTACTCTGCTAACATGTAAAGGCTGTCATATTTTCTAGTTCCTCTAAAAGGCCCGCCCTCAAGAGGCTACTATCAGTCAGGGTAACTATTTAATCAGAAAATAAAGACACTACGAAACCTCATGCCTGCTCTCTGAAATAAAATCTGACAAGTGTCTTTCACACACAGTTGAGTCAGAATTTTTAGCCCCCCTGAATTATTAGCCCCCCCTGTTTATTTTTTCCCCAATTTCTGTTTAACGGAGAGAATGTTTTTCAACACATTTCTAAATATGATAGTTTAAATAACTCATCTCTAATAACTCATTGCTAATATCTTTGCCATGATGACAGTAAATAATATTTTACTAGATATTATTCAAGACACTTCTATACTGACATTTAAAGGCTTAACTAGGTTAATTAGGTTAACTAGGCAGGTTAGGGTAATTAGGCGAGTTATTGTATAACGATGGTTTGTTCTGTAGACTATCAAAAAATATAGCTTAAAGGAGCTGATAATATTGACCTTAAAATGTTTTTGTTTTTAATAAATACTGCTTTTATTCTAGCCAAAATAAAACAAAGAAGACTTTCTCCAAAAGAAAAAAATATTATCAGACATACTTTGAAAATGTCCTTGCTATGTTTAACATCATTTGAGAAATATTTAAAAAAGAAAAAAAATCAAAGAGGGGCTAATGACTTTAACTGTATATTTGGGTTTTAGGCATGTGTAAGTAATATGAAATGTTCACAAACCTTTTATAAATTCAGTATTTTAGATTAGATAAACACTGCAGCACTGCTGAAGATTGTGGGTCTTTACAGTGGTTTAACTGATAAAAATAAATTTGAGCTGTATTGTTAACAATGGCAAACAGCATTTCCTGTTGTTTAGATCCTTGCTACAACATACTGTTAATGCTATAATCTATGCATGTAATAGATCAATTTTAACAAATAATAACACCCACAGATTGTGGCTCACAATGCACAGCTTTATCTATTATGGTTGGAGCTGCTTCTTTGAGGAGTTTTTAGCTAAATCCAGCAGTGAACTGGGAGAGAATCTGGAAGCTGTCCTTTGTTAAATGCTAGCTATATATTTTTCATAATTCACTGTAACACAATTAAAATGAAACTGTAAGCACTTCTCTCTTTGTGTTATGTCCTTTGAAAGCCGAAATACAGAAACAGAATAAATTCTGTGGAAATAGCAGCTTTAGGACAGCATTTTGGCTTTCTCTGCTACATTACAGTGCCTCTGGCCACGCCCCTCCGCTGCATGTGGTGAATGCGCTTAACCTGAACCCTGATGTATTTTTGTGTGGTCCCCAAACTTTGTTCACTGTAGGCTTTGCTAAGCTAACTCTGTAAAAGCCAGTGTCTCCCTTTGTATTGAACTTTGAGCGTCTAACATTCAGAGATGTTGTTTACATTCACACAGCTACATTACACATCAGCTAAAGTTTAAAATATTATATCGTAGTGGACCATCCCTTCAAAAAAGAAAAGATTTTTAATTACACAATGAGCAGCAGCCTAAACCATTGATGCTGTGCAGAATGGAACAATGTTTACATGGCATTTACACCAAATTGAGACCCTACCAATGGTTATGAAGCCGAAATTGACATCAGTCCAGACAATCTTTTTTTCAATGTGCTGTTGTCCACTTTTGGTGACCCTATGCAAATTGTAGCAGTTGTGCTGTTTTTAGCTTGCTGCTGTTGCTTATCTGCTTCACGGTTTGACGTATCTCTCAATCAGAGAAGCTCCATGGTCTTAACAAGTTGTTACTTGCATTATAATTGCCTTTCTATTAGCTAGAACCAGCAATTATTTGCTCCCTTTAACTATTGCGTACTAGGTTTTCTTTTTTCCATCCATTGTTCATAAATCCTATAGTAATGGTTGTGAATATTCCAGTAGATCCTCACTTTATGAAACGCTCAGATCAGCCCATCTGGAATCAATAACCATGCCACGTTCAGAGTCTTAACTTTTTTTTAAATCACCTTTCTCAATAATTTTAATACTTCTTTTGAATTTCAGCAGACCATCTTGACAATGACATGTACGGAGGCTATATGCTTGTGTGCATTGTATTGCTGTTGTGTCAATGGCTGATTAGATTTTTGGTTTAATGAACTTTATGCAGCCTCATTCATAAGATGTGAACATATCTAAAGGTAATTTCACACCAATTACTATAACTGTAAGGGTAATTATATTACCAACACCAACAGACACTAGCATTCTAGATGTTATAAGCATATGCTGATCAGAATGAAGTATAATCAAATTGGATGTCAGTATTTTGAGCCCTGAAAGTGGTTACAACAGTCTTTTTATAATATTATCATTATTGTAATAGTGACTCTGTCTGGACTCTATTCTACACAAATTCTTTCCATTTAGAAAGATTTTCATCACTATGTTGATGTTGTTTTAAGTTAATAGTGGTGTGAACTGATTTTTAGCCTTTACAATACATTGTGTATTGTTTCTGTCTCAGAAACAGCTATTACAATATTTACATTAGGGTCACGAGATTACCAAAATCATAGAGCCAGCAACACTAATAATTTGTGTGTTTGTTTGTGTGTCTGGCAACAGCTGTGCTTCAGTGTTTCCAGAATCTCCTCGTTGGCTCCTGGCCACAGCTCAGATTCCTCAAGCAAAGGAGTGTCTCCAGTCTTTCTCTGCACGGAATGGCATGTGTGTTAGCGATGAGCTCTACCCTGCTGAAACACTGCTGTCAGGTAAGAGTCTGCCTCCTGAACATCACCTAACCGACAGCCATCCAACCTTAAAAATAATCACTGGTAGTTTCAGAGCAAGCTTTTTTTTTTTGTGTGTTTAAAGACATCCAGAGATTTCTTGATTGACTAAATTAGACAGACTATGTGGTGACTAGTCTATTTTTGACTAGATTTCAATGGCAACCCAAATGTCAAATTTTTTAGGCAAAGTTTCTACTGTTGGATGTCTATTAAATTCCTTTTTTAATGAACAAAAAATGCTTGTTGGGTCCATAATAGGGTTGGGAGTCATCAACAATTTTGGCATCGTACGATGTTCAATGTGAAACATCACGATGGACAATGTCATTAGGCTGAATTAATTATTTATGAATATTTCATTAATTCATTACGAATAAATTATTTGTAGCCTACCGTTACAACTACCTGACCCGCATGGTCTTTGTTTTACCCATAATCAAATCATAAATAAATAAAGATAAGGTTTACACAAATTACCACCTGTCAATTACTTTTTCTGCGGGACTCTGGCAAGAATAGACACTGTGAGCTGTGAGCGTTATAATGGCGTCGACAAACTTGGTTGGTAAAAAGGTGCAAAACCAACAGTATCTGAGGTTTACTCTAAAATTATTAAGTACAAGTGTGAAAGCAAAAGATTAAAGCAGTGTTCTGATGCTGTGACATGTTACCTGATAGTTTCAAAAGACCAAAGTGTCGTTAGATAGAGACAAGATTAATTAAATATCACGTTTAACAACTATAGTGAGACGCAATCCAGTGCTACATCCTTGATATACCGGAATAAATTCCGATGTGCACTGCTCTCTGGGTTTTTGTGCTTAAAGCACCCGTTGACTGCCTGGAGCTCAGACGCACGCGTATGCTGCAGCGCATGACAGTGTGTGTGTGGTCATGTGATGTGCGTTTTCATCAATATAGTGTGGACTGAGGGCTTTTCAGAGCTAGGTGAAACGCCAGTGTGGACGTGGATCGTTTTCGTTCTAAAATGCCATTTTAAAGCTAAGATGTATTAGCGTAAATGGGGCCTGAGTGTGTATATTTCACAAATGGGTAGCCACTGCAACGGGGGCGATGGACGATGGGATCGTCTATCGACCCAACCCTAGTCTGTATATACAATAACATTATTGTTGTGTCATATTACGCAGGTTGGCTGCGAGTCCATAAAAAGTCGTAGAATAATGCTTTCACACTTTTGGTTCACACCCGGCTTCATTTGACATCAGTGTTCATCACGTTTAGTCTACTGAACTCTGGTGCGCACCCACAAACGATACCTGAAAGAGGTGGTCTGGGGTACGGTTCACCTCTGATATGAATGTAATTGTACCAAATAATGTAATCGAACCGCCAATTGTACAACAAACTTTAGTCTTCATAACGTTCATTCATGTGTATGGCTGTGTATCACCTGCCTTTGTAACAAGAGGGACTGACCTTTTTGGTAACAAAACCAAAGATTCAGTAAAAGCAGAATGACTGATGTGCGTACGTCTTTCTGTTTTGGCATCTTTGCTTTCAAGGATGTCACACAGTGTCTGTACACACAATAGCAGCTTGATGATGCAGACGTACTGGAGGTTTAGAAAGAAAATAAACAGTGTGATTTATAGACCAGCCGAGAAGGTGGCAAGGGGGGTAATTGAACTTGGGTTTGGACTAGGCAATCAATCCAAGTGTGAACGCACCCTTACTGTTCTTTAATAAAGGCCTTTAAAAATATTAAAAAGCCTTGAATTCAGATGTGTAACATCATAAATATTAAAATTGTCATTGGACAGAATGGATTTTTTTTCCTGTTCCAGTTATGGCATGATCAGAGAGAACTGTGGTAGCAGGTTGAAGCACAGCTGATGTCATATGTGACTAAAAAGAGCTTGCCATGCTCTTATTTTCTCACATGCAAATCTGTTATTCTCTAGGTGAAGCAATCTTCCATGCGTGGAAACATAACTGGCATTCTCATTCTGTTTGTCATTGAACTGACATAAAGGATACTTTGTGGTCTCCACAGCCCTACTGCTTTTAGGAGCTCAACTTGAAAATATTCAATCTTTTTTTTTAAGTGGCAGCAGTAGCTGAGTTTATTCATTGAACAGAATATTAATAATCGATCAAAGAACATTTGAGCACATACCAGAGTGCCAAAACATGTTTTTAAATGTAAACTATTAAATATCTCACTTATGGTATGTTTGTGAGGTAAACATTTACAAAATAATGTGTCTGACGTTATAGCTATGCTAGTTCCTTTGAATGAACTAATTACACAAGTAACAACATTTTGTATAAGTTTTATTTCGATTTTAGCTAACATGCTAATGTTAGCTAAAACATTAGCACGTGGACTGATGTGAATCAATGGACTCACTCCACCTCTTCATCAGCATAATAGTTACTTTAAAATAGTTGTTGACAAAAACACAACAGTTTTTCATCTTGTTTTGAGACAATATTTTGTATGTGTGGTTAAGAAAGTATGTAAAAAATTATTTCTATCACTATTCCTGGCCAGCACAAGGTGTCACTTTTAACCTCCGACCATATCTGCTGAGATTTTTTACACTGGAGAATGTATTGTATTTTTTAATAATACTTTGCACTGTAGCCACTGGAACTTCAAAACATTTAGATATATGCCTTTCCTGACTTGTGAGCAGCCACAATGCGCAGCTGCTGGTTCTCACTGAGCACCTTTGTCTTAGCCATGACTGTTCACAAACCAACAGACGGGAGCTGCTGTTTTAACCTGTTGAGTTGATTAAAACATGAATCGGTAATTAGTATGCTTTAGAACAGCTTGGACTATATGGAATGGTATAGAACTTTGGCTTTTCCCATAGACGGGGACAGTTTGCAAATGGTATGAATCATTTGGGACATGCTGTTCAAAGGTAAATAAAAGCTGAGAATATTTTGTCCACAATGATGCCTCTTAAAAATCATCTTATCTTTTGGGAAAAGCCTGCATCATTTCCGGTCAAAAGAACTTGTTGGTTGAATAAAATTCACTTCAAGTCAGAATTATCCAGATGTATGAACAATTTTGAGCTTAACTGTTTGTATTTTCATATAGATTTGTTGTAGGTTTAATTGGTATTAAAATGTTATGGGTTTTTAATTATGTGTATTTTTTAAACACTGTATAGAGTAGGCTTGCAGTCTCTGCATTTGATGACCCCTTCTCTTCTTGCATAACACATTATCTTTATTTAGCACTGATGTTTAAGTAAACCCGCCTGTGTCCCCTTGCTACAATTTGTCCATTTGTTTGTGCATTTCACAGCAAATTACCATTAATGTTCAGAGCTGTGAATGTGGTTTTGAGGACACCAGTGCCTGAAGGTGGCATTTGAGAAAATTAGGCGACACTCCATTTGCTGTCATGGTGTGATTTATACTTTTAACAGGATGAAGAGATCATCTATTCTAGCACATGAGGGTATCGTTGGTCTTATAATAAGACTGCTCTTTGTTTCTTGTGATTTTTCACGCAATGGTGATTTCCCAGCTCACCCACCGAATTACATTACAGCAAATCAGGGCACATCATGGATGGTGAATAGAGCCATTTAGGATGTTTAAATTGAAAGAATTGAGTCTGTTCCTCCTCAGAATATGCTGGTCAGGTGCTCTGGGTGTCAGAAATCTACCATCTCAGCCATCTCTCTTCTTTCTTAACCCTCTGATTCTCTTCTTCTCTGTAGAAATCGACGAGGCGTTCCCTGAAGATGTCCAGCCAGAATATCATCATGTTTTCGAGTTGCGTCACACCAGAGTGATCTGGAAGAACTGCCTCATCCTAGGCTTCACTCTGTAAGTCGAGTCAGAAACTGTCAGACTTTCACACCTTTCAGTGTGTGATATTAAAAAGGGCTGTGGAAATTTGGATAAGAAGTCAGAATTGATTTGATTTTAAGTTGATTTGCATCTAAGTAGTGTAAGAAATAAAAAAAAATATTGGAATGTACTAATTGCAATGTTTCATTTTGTGTACTTATACACATACTAAGTGAATGGGGTGCTGATAACAATACAAATTTGCATACACTCACCGGCCACTTTATTAGGTACACCCAATAACCTGCTGTGGGTTGTTCACATAGTTTTGCAAATGTACTCGGTGACTATTTGGACTATTTCCCATCATTTTTAATTGTGCAGTGTTTGCTATGTAAAGTGTGTTTTAGAATATTGGAATAATAGTAGTAAAATTAAACACTCTACTTAGTGAATAATCACAATAATGAAAATGTACACATTAGGGATGCAACAATACAGTTAGCCCATGGTTCAATACATACCTTGGTTTTTTTAATATGGTTTTCGGTTCGGTTCTCATGACGTTTTTTTTTTCTGTAGGCAATATCAACAGTAAGAGGCTAAGGAGAAAAAAACTAAAACAATTTATTGCAATACTCATTTTGTTTTACTTAAAAATCAAGAAAAGTACTCTAGTTCCTAGTGTATTGTATAAAAAAAAAATAACACTGAAATCTCACAGCTGCTGGTAGCCCATGTACAAACTGGGGAACACATTAAATCCTACACTTTGAAAATAAACATACATGTGAGGTTAATAAGGATAAATAAGGATAAACATATTTGTACTTAAGTAAACATGAATAAACCATCTTAATTATCTCGATGCTGAAAAAATGCGAGGCTGTAGTCTGTAACGCGGATCGAGTGCTTTTATAAAATGACAGAAGTCTGCATCTCCAATCACCCAAAACGGCCGCAAATCTTTAGCAATAAACACACCGCACTGCCTTTGTTATTTTAAGTGATATTGCTGGGTGATGGCGCTGCAGATGTGCAGTCATGGGTAAACGTGTAAAACAATGCTTGCACAGTTATTTTTGTTCACCGTTTTTTCTTTTATTGGCATTATACTTACCGGCAAAATTTAAATGTCCTCACACCGCAGATTTGAAAGACGCCAGCGCATTCTCGTACTGTTTCATCACTTCGCCGGCGCTTCCTTGTACTGTTGCCTCAGCCTCACTTCACCGTCGCTCGCCATGTTAAAGTGTGGAATGATAGTCAAGCGCCCCCTAACTTTAGAGCATAGTGTTTGGGTATTTACTTGCGGGGAGGAGTTTCCTCATCTCAACTCATGGACTTACAGGCACACACAGTCAAATCGGGGAGATGTAAAACGCACATAAATTATTTAAACGCAAAATTGAGAAAACCGCAATTCACAAGCAAGTGTTGAACCGTGAAGGTCGTACCGAACGGTTCAATATTATATTGAGAACCGTGGCATCCCTAGTACACATGGATGAAGAGGATTGCTCATGTCATGCAGACATCCTATTACAAATAGTTGCAATTTTGTTACTCGATACACCTTCAGTGAAAAGTGTTTTTACAAACAGATGTTAAAGATTAATCTTACCATTTGGTTTTGCTGTGGTCCCTCAGTTTCATAGGAACAGGAATCCAGTACTGCTTCACGCGTAACCTGCACATCTACTCCCCGCACTTCTACTTCAGCTATTTCCTGCGTGTGCTGACTGGAGCTCTGGCGTGTATCTTCCTCTGTGTGACGGTGGATCGATACGGGCGCAGGGGGATGTTACTGCTGGCCGCCATCATCACGGGCCTGTCCTCACTGCTGCTGCTGGCCCTCACACAGTGTAAGACCTAGTGGTTCATAGTTCAGCCATGCTAATTCGAGACTCCTTTTAGTAAAAAAATCAAATACGTTATTTCATTGATTTCCAAGCTGGTGTCGATGATGCAGAAGCTAATAAGCTTTGAAGTTAAATAAAGATGTAATAAAGAAAATGTACCACAGAAATTTTTCTATAAATTGTTTTAAATGTTTAAATGTTGTCAGTATTTGTAATCGACTGAGGTTTATTGGGATACTACTGTAAATATACAGTTGAAGTCAGAATTATTAGCCCCCCTGTTTATTTTTCTCCAATTTTCTGTTTAACGAAGAGAAGAATTTTCAACATATTTCTAAACAAAATAGTTTATATAACTCATTTCTAATAACTGATTTATTTTATCTTTGCCATGATGACAGTAAATCATATTTTTCTAGATATTTTTTCAAGACACTTCTATACAGCTTAAAGTGACATTTAAAGGCTTAACTAGGTTAATTAGGTTAACTAGGCAGGTTAGGGTATTTAGGCAAGTTATTCTATAATGATGGTTTGTTCTGTAGACTATCGGAAAAAAAAAATATATAGCTTAAAGGGGCTAATAATTTTGACCTTAAAATGGTGTTTACAAAATCAAAAACTGCTTTTATTAAAGCCGAAATAAAACAAATAAGATTGTATCCTGAAGAAAAAATATTATCATACATATTGTGATATTTTCCTTGCTCTGTTAAACATAATTTGGGAAATATTTTAAAAAGAAAACTAAATTCAAAGGGAAGCTAATAATTCTGACTTCAACTGTATATTTCTGTCAGTGGTGGCACAAAAGTGTGTTATGCTTTATAAATACAAATTAATTGTGAAATGCAATAGTTTGGTTGAAGCCAAATTAATCAAAGCAGGAGTTTTTTCCAAAACTGACATGGAATCTGGGCAACATCGATTCGGTTAAAAGTCATTTTAATCTACTAATCGTCAGTATTTACTGTGGTGTTACTGTAGTAACATTGACAGTAACCATGGTATAACACATTATTTTAAAGTACAATTATCTATGGTTTGTTAGTAAATAATTAAATAAGACTTTTAGCTTAATAAACGACTAATTTGCTGCGTAGTAATAGTAAGGTAGAAGTAGGGTTTAGGTATTGGGTAGGATTAGGCATTTTAAGGACTAATGAACAGCTAACATCTTAATAGGCAGTTAACAAGTCAGCAGTTAATAGTGGGAATTGGTACTTAATTCAAAGTATAAGCCAGTATTTTTGTTAATAAGTTGTATCGTTTGTTTCTTGTGCATTTGTACTCTATGTCTACAGGCTAGTTTTTTCATAGTAATTGTTTTGGAAACCATATAGTTTGGCTACTTTTTACCTTTAAGGGTGTTGAAATTATTATAGCGGCTCACAGAAACGGGTACTAAATGAAACCCATCCTATTTCCAATCCATGCTACTTTCAGCTCCAGCTACTGTCATATTCAGTGTGGGAATTAAGTATTAAACACTTCACCATTTTTCTCACATATTTCTAAAGGTGCCCATGATTTGAAAATTTCACCAGATGTTGGATTCTGCTAGAAAAGAAAATAAATTAGGTTACAAATGAAGTTATGTGTAATAGAATAAAATGATGCAGGGTAAAAGTATTGAGAGGCAGTGAAAGTCTAGACAGCAGCTGAAATATCTCAGTAGTTATTCAGCAACCCTTTGTTCTTCCTCATTGTAAGTAAATATTCACTTCTTCAGTCCAACCTCTACGTTAGCAGGATGATGAAGATGAAACCAGGGTGGACATTTTAGCAAGACAATGATCCAAAACACAGCTGATAAAACTCTCAGATGCTTTCAGAGAAAGAAAACCAAGCTGTAGAATGGCCCAGCCAATCACCTGACTTGAATCCAATAGAAATGATAAAAAAAAGATCAGATTTAACAAACGAGAACAACAGAACCATCAAGATTCTTCAACTCTGTTAAAGTCTATGAAAAACTCCCACCTGAGCAATTCATGTGACTTTATTCTCCATATGAGAGGCGTCTTTAAGCTGTATTAGATTTGTTTTAGATTTGATTTTTATAAATACCTGCTGAAATTTCTAAGTCAAAAGCACCTTTAAAAATATGTTTTCTGAGAAATATCGTGACGTGTTAAACTTGTTTCCCCCACTGTATAATTGGATAGCATTCATCCAGAAGCCCAAAACAAACTGTTTTTCTCCACCGTCTTCTTTCAGATCTGCATGGAGGGCTGGTTCTGGTTCTGTCTGTAGTGGGTCTCCTCTCCTCGCAGGCTTTGGCTATGCTTAGCATGTTCTTCGGCAGTGAAGTCATGCCCACCATTGTGCGGTAATCTCCACCGATATGCCCACTCCTACACACAACATCTGATATTTTTTAGATTATCAGCCAAAATAAATGAAATCCAATTCTTCTGACTTTTATGAAAGGAATTATGAAATGGATTTTTATTAAAGGATGATGAGTCATGATTTGCACAAAAAAAGAGAAGCTAAACAATTTTTTGACATTGATAAACCATTATAAGTAATCTAACACCAGTCATAATTTATAAAAACCGAGCAGCATGTCGCAGCACCAGGATCATATGACACTGAATTATAAGTGCTGAAAATGCTGCTTTGATATAACTGGAACACAGTATGTTAAAAATATATATTAAAACATGGAACGGAAATTTTGCTGTATTTTTGCCAGTAAATGTAGATTTCACATTTTTGGTAGCACTTTACAATAATGCTCCATTAGTTAATGTTAAATAATGTTCTTACTAACATGGATAATACATTTATTACATTATTTATTTACTTTTAATCCATTTTGTTTAAAGGAATGTTCAGCTAAAACTTTTGTTATCAAATATTTTTTTTCTGTTGAACACAAAAGAAGATATTAAGAAAACTTCCATAGTAAAAAAACAAAACAAAAACACCAGGGATGTCAATGGTTACCAGTTTCTTACAATCCACAGTGTATCTCTGTTTGTGTTCAACAATAAAGGTAGCTCGCAAAGTTTGAGAACCACTTGATTGTGAGTAAATAGTCAGAACATTTCCATTGTGTGTCTCTTTACATTAGTTAAAAATCTTTTAAGGGATTAAAATTGATAAATTTATTGTTTAATTTTATCATTTCAAAAATACTGTATCGGAACCTTATCATAAAGTGTGACCAATGTTTTTTTTTTATGTAAAATAATTGAAAGAGTTAATTAAATAATTAAAATAATTATTCTGAACTCTTGAGACAAGGTTTTTATACTCCGATCACTTGCCTAGAGGTTTTTAGAAATGGAGTCCAGAGATCCTGGGGGCCGTTCTTCAGATGTGTATTGCTCAATTAGCTGCATTTGATTTAATATGGACTTTTTAGATACAATGCATACTATTTTAAGGTTCGGACCGAGCTTTAATGCAATTTGTGTATAATAGACATGGCCAATAATTTCTTTTTTTTGGATCGTTGGATCAGTCCTTCAGAACACACACAGCAATCTCAGATCAGTTCATCCAGACATTTTATGCTGATTCGCGAACTTGTTTGAAGAACCAAATTAGCCAGAGATCAGTTATCAAGATTAAAAGATCCAGGATCTGCCAAATCATCATAGATTATTTAAGCGAGGTACGAAGAACGGACCCCTGGAGGAATTTTAATTTATTTGTTATATTGACCTGAAATGTCTAATCTTTTTTATCTTTATGTTAAGATGTATATATCTTTTTTTAGTGTCATCTCTTTTTGACTTATGAAGTCATTATTTTGTTTTTATATATAATGATCTAGCCGTAAAATAGTCAAGTTGGCAATGTGGCAATAAATAAACAAGCAAACAGCTTTCTGAACTCTTGACTGCCGATGCATATGCAGTTGATGTCAAAAATATTAGAAATAATATGTATTTGTTTTTTTTAATACTTCCCAAATGACGTTTAAAGATTGAGGAGTTTTTCCTCAGTATTTGCTATAATATTTTTTCTTCTAGAGAAAGTCTGATTTGTATTATTTCGGCTAGAGTAAAAGCAGTTTTTAATTTATTTAAAGTCATTTTAAGGTCAAAATTATTAGCCCACTATAAGCAATATTTTTTCTATCACCTACAGAACAAACGATCATTATACAAAAACTTTTCCAAATGACCCTAACTTGCTTAGTTAAGCCTTTATATGTCACTTTAAGCTGAATACTAGTATCCTGAAAATATGTAGTCATAAATATTATTTACTGTCATCACGGCAAAGATAAAATAAATCAGTTATTAGAAATGAGTTCTTAAAACTATTATGCTTAGAAATGTGTAGAAAAAAAATCTGCTCTCTGTTAAACAGAAATCGGAAAAATATACAGGGGGCTAAAATTTAGGAGGAGTAATATTTATAACTTCAGCTGTAGATTTCTCTACATGTATTGAGCTCATTGCTGTGTTTTCCCTTTCAGCGGTGGTACTCTGGGTCTGATCATGTCCGCAGGCTGTATAGGAATGGCGGCGTCCTCTCTTATGGAGTTGCAGAATAACGGTGGGTATTTCCTGCATCACGTCATCTTCGCGTCCTTCGCTGTCCTGTCCGTCCTGTGCATCATGCTGCTGCCCGAGAGCAAACACAAACCCCTGCCCGACTCTCTGAAAGACGGAGAGCGGCAGCGGCGTCCTCCTCTCTTCCTGTCCCGCATGAGCCGAGACAATCCTCCATTACTGCGCACGGAGCCCAATGGCCCTGAGTACAACCGCGATAACTACTCGCGCCTCGTCTCCGCCACCAAGAAGATGCTCAGTAAAGACACACTCCCATACAAGATCTCCAGCTCAACACAAGCTCCTCTACTCTCCAGCAATGGTGCTGCTCCAGACGCACAAGAGGACTCGTCATAGCATTTTGTTGTTTATTTTGGATATGATCATCTCACGACATGACCAGTTTGGTCACTCCGTCTTTTCCCAGGGAATATGTGGTATTGATGCTTTAAACTGGTAGTGACGTGTATTCTGTATGCATCGGGAAGCCCTGCTCTACGCACAGATGTTGCTGGGAGACTCTGTGCTCAGTCTCTATCTGATTGCTGAATGCTTTAGCGTCGTAGCCGCTGACGGTCACCTGAGAGCCATCGCCTGTCCACTTAGCAGCTGCATCTCATGCAACTCATTAGCCAAGTCTTGTGACTAAAGCAAAAGTAGCAGTTTTCCCACATGAAGGCTTGCTTAAAGGAACATTCCACTTTTATTTTTGGAAACAGGCTCATTTTATAAGTCCCCTAGAGAGAGATAGTTGAGTTCCAGGTCTGGCTGGAGCACTTTTAGCTTAGCTTGTTGAAACGGATAATTTAATTGAAACGGATTAAACCTTTAACATCTTGCTCGAGTTTTGATCATTTTCCTATTTAAAGCTTGACTAGTCTGTAGTTACATTGTGTGATAAGACTGAGAGAAAATGAGAAGTTTCTATTTTATTTGCTGGTATGGCTGGGAACTATACTATTATTCTGGTGTAATAATCAAGGAACTACATCGCCACACCATGGCTGCAGCAGACACATTGATATTACAGTGTCTGAAAGTAGTCCTCTACTAGATATAGTATTATTATTGCCCCTGCTGCAGCCATGGTACAGTTTCTTGATTATCATGCCAGAATGAGGGCATAGTTCCTTGCCATATTAACCTAGAAAACAGCTACTTTTTTCTGTCAGTCTTAGTACATGATGTAACTACAGAATAATCAAACTTTAAATAAGAAAATCATCAAAACTCGTATTTTTTTGTGAGATGCTAACGATGCTAAATCAATGATTTATGCTAAGCTAAGCTAAAACTGCTCCCTCTAGAGCCGGAGATCAGCTGAAAGGATTTAAATAAGGTAAAACTCAACTGTTTAACTCTAAAAGAGCTGTAAAATGAGCATATTTGCAAAAGAAAGTGGTGTACTCCTTTAACCCCACGGACTGGTGATTCACTGAAGGATGCTGAACGTCCATTTGCTATCAGAGATTTATTTCCTCAGAATGGTATGAGCAGCATTTGATGACGTCAGAATCGACAGGGAAACTCGACTCTTTATAATGTTGGAATGTGAACGTACTTCTCTTTCTCTGGAATGGTCCATCATCTCATTTGCTCCTTGTGTGGAGTTTTGTCTCAGCACATTCCTGTCTTTCTACTGTTTCATATCAATGTCAAGTTGTTGTTTTTTTTTCCCTCCATGTGTCAAGAACCAAAGCTGGCAAAGCAAGGGAACTGTTTTGTCTGTCTCATTTGTTACATCTTTGAAATGGAAATAAATTGTTTACTGTTTACCAAGCTAATGTAGTTCTTGTTTTAATTCTGGGTCCGCCACAGCAGAATGAATCGCCAACTTATCCAGCATACATTTTACATAGTGGATGTCCTTCCAGCTGCAACCCAACACTGGGAACACTCATTTACACACAAACACTAGGGAAAAATTATTTCATCCAATTTACCTGTAAAGCATGTGTTTGGACTGTTGGGGAAACCAAAGCACCGGGAGGAAACCCACGCTAACACAGGGAGACCATGCTCACAGAAATGTCATCTGACCCAACCAGGACTCAAATAGTCAACTTTGCTGTAAGGCAACAGTGCTAACCACTGAGCCACCATAATGTCCCGTATCCTACATCATAGATATTAAAAAGTTATGTGCGTAGAAAGCATATTGAGGTACATTACAGTTAAATAGTATTTTTGGGATTTCACTGTGATCTTTAATATGCCATTAAATGATTCTTGTGTACATATATGACAATTTTTGTGGGTGTTTTATCTAGACCAGTGGTTCTCAAAGTGGGGGTCGCCTGGTGGTTTCCAAAAATCATTTTATTTTTATTAAACCATAAGAATTACCATGTTTTATCTGTAACCTACTGAAAAGAAAAGAAAATAGTCGTTTATAGTTACTAAATACTATATAGTTACTATAGTAGCTTATACAACAGTTCTGTCTGGTTCTCAAATCTGATTGGCTGATAGCTGTGATGTAAGTAATATCAGCACCCGCACAGTCTCTTTACCCTTTTTGTACTACGCCCACATACAGCCAGCAAAAAGCAGACACTACAGATCTAAAGTTTAAAAGATGCTTGCTCAACTGTTTAACTTGCAGCTTGTGATTTGAATCCAACGCGAAAGAAAGTAGTTCCTCATACAAAAGGGTTTTTCAGATTCTCTATGTTTGATTTTGTTTTTATATACACAGTTATGCCGTCAAATTGTTACATAAACGCAATATCACACGAGTAGCAGTGCGATATGGCTGTATATTGACACTGGTGGGGGCACACCTCCCACCAGTGCCGATATACAGCCATATCGCACTGCTACTCGTGTGATATTGCTTATTTATAGTCAATAGTTCTATTGGATTGTGACCCCTGGGGGTATTACATATATTAAAGACACAGCAATAACGTCAAATGCAGGAGCTTGATTTTATAACACCAGGTTAAACTTTCTGGCACATTTACAGCACTGACATACATTTAAAAAAATTAAGTGAAGAATAGACTTGGGTGTATTGGTGTGTGTTCGCCATTGCATGCAAGTCTTTTGCAAACTCAGAGGATATTGGGGGTCGCAAGTCACTGGCATTGTTATTTTGGGGGTCGCGGACTGAAAAGTTTGGAAACCCCTAATCTTGACCAGGGGTGTCCAAACTCAGTCCTGAAAGGCCGGTGTCCAGGGCCTGGTTTTTTAAAAGTAATCCACTAGGGTTTTAGATAACGGATTGGATCAAATCTTGAAAATGTTTTTTTTTTTTTCAAAAAACGATAACATAATTGGATTAGATCACGTAATTCAATCTTCGTTTTGATCCAGATAAACCTTTAGATTGGGTTTTTCTGACCTTTTTTGTAGGATTTGGATCACTTAGAAGGGTGGACTTGATGGCTAAAATGTAATGAAAACTTTAGAAATGTATCAAATAATACTATATATGGATCATGCAGTATCTTAGATCTCCAATGAATTCATAAGGTTTTAATTGTATTTGTTCATCTGTCAGGCTACGAACAAGGCAAAGAATGGCAATCGCTGATTTTTTAAATTACTTTCAACAAGACTGAAAGGCAGAAGCACAGCTTCGTCTGGATGAGGAACAACTGACTCTGAAAACTGCAGCAAACCAAGGCCAGACTTGAGATTCGCCTCCTAAAGGCTACGCTCAGTCAAGCTGGTCTCCACATTAGTTGAGAAAGTCTGAAATTATTGTGGAGTTTTTGAAATTAACCAAGTCTTTTTTTAAATTCAATACATCTATATTTGAAATTTGTTATAAATATCTTCAATGTACAGTGTTTGTGTTGTAGATCTCAGATTAGCGACTGTTAGAAGAGGTTGGGGTGGGATTTTTCTTGTTATTTATTTATTTTTTAATGTGTATTTTATTTCAAATAAAGATAAAGTTATATTGAGCCCACACTTTCTATTCTACATGTTGCTCTTTACATATCTAAAGTTCTACATTCTGATTTCCTATCCTGTTTGAGCACTGGTTATCCAGATTTAGTGATCCTGAAAAGTTCCTGTCTGGATCAGATTGGTCCAATTCAATGTTGCTTTGAAAAACTGTCTAGAAGGGAAATGGATTACATGATCACAGACTGCAATAAAAGGTTTACTAAATCTGGATCAATATTATCCAGGTTAAACCTTTTGAAAAACAGGGCCCTGCAGATTTTTGCTCCAACTAGCCTCTACACACCTGCAAGGATGTTTCCAGAAAGCCTAGTGAGAGTTTGATTAGCTAGTGCTAGTGTGTCTGATTGGGTTGGATCTAAACTTCGCAGGACACCGGCCCTTCAGGACCGAGTTTGGGCACCCCTGATCTAGACCATCATGGTTTGTTTTGTTTTTTAAAGCCAAATGTTGTCAGGTAAAATGCTGCTAAATTGTATAACATACTCTATACTGCTCAGTGAGCGCCATCTTTCGAATGAGACGTTAAACCAAGGTCCTGACTCTCTGTGGTCATTAAAAATCCAAGGATGTCCTTCAAAAAAAGAGTAGGGGTTTAACACCGGCATCCTGGCCAAATCTGCCCACTGGCCTCTGTCCTGTCTCTTATGGCCTCTTAACCTTCCCATACCATAATTGGCTGTATCACTCTATCTCCTCTCCACCAATCAGTTGATGGGCGATCTGGTGCAATATGGCTGCCGTTGCATCATCCAGGTGGATGCTGCACACTGGTAGTGGATGAGGAGATTCCAAATTGTGTGAAGCATTTTGAGTGTCAAGAAAAGTGCTATTTAAATATAAGGAATTGTTATTATTATATTGTGTGTCAAACATTTAGAACAAAAACAATGTAAAAAGTCATGTTTCCCAGGCTCCAGGTGCTAAGATTAACTCTCAATCACTGCAACAGAGAACTATAGAGAATTGATGGAAAGATATGGCGAGGCCTCTGAAAACATTTTATATAAATAGAATGACTCTCATAACCACTTTAAATGTCTTTAAATTGTGGTGTAATTCATTATTTCTGGCATTAATACTTCATAGTGTTTTTTTATTACTTTGGTGTGTGTGGTTATCTTGAAACAGCAGTGTGTATTATGGGTTTATGCGCTCTAGCGGTTAATACATAAAATTGCATCTGCATGCTTCTTGCGGAGGAACATTGTTGCCGGAGCTACTTCTTCTCTGTTTATGGATATATAACGACTCACGCAGGTACTGTGCTACTCCACAGCATGGCTCAATAAAATAGTCTCGATACAAACAATCATGATGACGTGCTCGATATAAAACAAGACCTGAAGTAAAATCATGACAATTTATGTCTACAGAAATATACATATAAGCTATTTTTTATCTATTAAGTTTACGTTACGTCACTAACTTATTTTTTATAATGTAAAGTGTTCTGTTTTAGTACAACAGTCTTAGCCTTTATTCTGACGAAAGAAAAACTTGCTTATTTTTGGAGTAGTGACTGGTGGAGGTGTTTTTCGTTCACCTGATCGTCTACCTAAATATCATAAACATCACGTCACCGAAGACATGTGATTTGCCCACCCGAGTGACGGGGGTTTCCCTTCATTCACCGGCAATCATGTGACGTGGAGCGTCATGAATGAAGTCACATCCAACACGGAAGTGAATGCTAAGTGAGAAGTCGCCCAACCAACCTGATCGAAACCGACCGTTCGCCAACGTCTGAGGAGGAATTCACATGTAAATATCACGTTTCTTGTGCGTTTTGTACAGCTAGGCATTCACGAACTTTTTATGAATTCTTGTTGTTTGTGGTTTTTGTTTACTTCCGAGAATTAGCTCCTCTAAGTTAGCCGCTAGTCCAAGTCTCTTCCTGGTTTGAACAATCAGAAAACTCCAAAACGGGTTTTATTATTATAAAATTAAGAGTCCAGTATAGATTATTCAATTTAAAAACATCTAAATAATATTTTAAATATTGTTTGTCAGCTACTGTAACGTTAGCTCTCGGTTGTGTTTTGTTTTGTCAAACAGTCAGCATCAGTCAACAAGATGATCGAATGTACAAATATTTCTGAAGAAATACTAGTGAAACCGATGAAAAAGTATATCCATATATATTTTTGTAGTATCCATATATCCATATATTTTGTGTAGTAATCTTAGATGGTAGAATTTAGTAGTACTGTATGTAAATATCGTGGAATATGAGTCATTCAGTACAGAACCAGTGTATTTGGATCAGATATTATTGTACTGCTACTGCTTTTTGCTGTAGGCGACATTATAGACTACTTTTATAATTCATACCGTTTTTATATTACCCTCTTCGTTGGGTGTAGCTATAATGAATCAGGTGTCTCATAATAGTGTTGTATTGATGTAGCAGTGACGTCACTCACCAAGCAGGTGGCGTATCTCCAACACAAATCTCCAACATCAATAAATATCCAGTGTTATTAATAAATATACCTATATGACCTATATTCAGTTGGATGTTTTTGTTTTATCTGATAAAGATATCAGGCTTTTGTTATTCATAAACAGAGCTCCATCATGCTCGGTGGAGGGTTCAAATCCGAGAGACTTCGTGTCAATCTCAGGCTGGTCATAAACCGCCTAAAACTTCTGGAGAAGAAGAAAAGTAAGTTTGGGTTGTCCACCACATAGTTAAAAACGTAAAAGCTTTCAAAAGTGAGCTAATTGAAGGAATTTGATCTGATTTTAGCCGAGTTGGCCCAGAAGGCTCGCAAGGAAATTGCAGACTACTTGTCAGCAGGCAAAGATGAGCGTGCGAGGATCCGAGTCGAGCACATCATCAGAGAGGATTATTTGGTCGAGGCCATGGAAATCCTTGAGTTATACTGTGATCTGCTGCTCACCCGCTTTGGCCTAATACAGTCAATGAAGTGAGTAACACTATTTATATTGTTCATTTTGGTGATGCACAATAGTTTGGTTACTATATTGGTATTAGCTGATCAATTCTTTATTTTAAAGTTGTCGCTACTCACCCAAAAATATATAATCAGCAGATATATTATTGATTATTTATCGAATTTAGATGGATTTTGCTGGCATTGAGAGTTTTAATTGTTGCCTTCGACATTATGCTGCACAGCAGACATGCACCTTAAAGTAGATGAATTTATAATGCAAGAAACGTAGGATTTATTTTTTCACCTTGGAGAAAGAGGATTTCAGAATTGTCATTTCTAAATGATTTTGGATAAAAAAAGTTTTTAATGTTTGTTGGCAGTTGATTTGTTATAGGAACACTCCACTTTTACAAGTCTAGAGTTTCTGAATCTATTCAGCCTATCACCAGGTCACCAGATAAGACCATTAGCAGCTTGAATATTCCAAGTGTATCTGTCTGTGGACTGCAAGACAGGGGCATAACTTTAGGGTACGTTAGACCGTACGTTAGGCGCAACTATCAAGATCCTATTGAACCATGCAAGATGTCACAACGGGATGTTGCTGGCGGAAAGATGGCAAGATTTTCATCAAATGTTTTCATGAGTTTTTTTTCCCTTATTTATCCACAACCTGTTCAATTGATATATTATTATATACATTCATTTAGCAACTCCACCATGCAACTCCACTCGTTGCCTTGTTCATCCATTTTGTCATGACAGTTATCCTACTCTGCGTCGTACAATGATGTACAATGGTGAGTGCACCAAGGCTTACAACTCACATCTGTACGTTTAAAATTATGATGGTTGGGTTTAGGATTACAGTAGGTGTAGACGTTAATAACTATGATGGTTGGGTTTAGGTTTGGAGTAGCTGTAGACGTTAATAACTGTGATGGTTGGGTTAAGGGATGGAGTAGATGTAGACGTTAATAACTGTGATGGTTGGGTTAAGGGATGGAGTAGGTGTAGATGTTAATAACTGTGATGGTTGGGTTTAGGTTTGGAGTAGGTGTAGACGTTAATAACTATGATGGTTGGGTTTAGGTTTGGAGTAGGTGTAGACGTTAATAACTGTGATGGTTGGGTTAAGGGATGGAGTAGGTGTAGACGTTAATAACTGTGATGGTTGGGTTAAGGGTTAGAGTAGGTGTAGACGTTAATAACTATGATGGTTGGGTTTAGGTTTGGAGTAGGTGTAGACGTTAATAACTGTGATGGTTGGGTTAAGGGATGGAGTAGGTGTAGACGTTAATAACTGTGATGGTTGGGTTTAGGTTTGGAGTAGGTGTAGATGTTAATAACGGTGATGGTTGGGTTTAGGTTTGGAGTAGGTGTAGATGTTAATAACTGTGATGGTTGGGTTTAGGTTTGGAGTAGGTGTAGATGTTAATAACTGTGATGGTTGGGTTTAGGTTTGGAGTAGGTGTAGATGTTAATAACTGTGATGGTTGGGTTTAGGTTTGGAGTAGGTGTAGATGTTAATAACTGTGATGGTTGGGTTAAGGGATGGAGTAGGTGTAGACGTTAATAACTGTGATGGTTGGGTTAAGGGTTAGAGTAGGTGTAGACGTTAATAACTATGATGGTTGGGTTTAGGTTTGGAGTAGGTGTAGACGTTAATAACTGTGATGGTTGGGTTAAGGGATGGAGTAGGTGTAGACGTTAATAACTGTGATGGTTGGGTTTAGGTTTGGAGTAGGTGTAGATGTTAATAACGGTGATGGTTGGGTTTAGGTTTGGAGTAGGTGTAGATGTTAATAACTGTGATGGTTGGGTTTAGGTTTGGAGTAGGTGTAGATGTTAATAACTGTGATGGTTGGGTTTAAGTTTGGGGTAGGTGTAGACGTTAATAACTGTGATGGTTGGGTTAAGGGTTAGAGTAGGTGTAGACGTTAATAACTGTGATGGTTGGGTTAAGGGTTAGAGTAGGTGTAGATGTTAATAACTGTGATGGTTGGGTTAAGGGTTAGAGTAGATGTAGACGTTAATAACTGTGATGGTTGGGTTAAGGGTTAGAGTAGGTGTAGACGTTAATAACTGTGATGGTTGGGTTAAGGGTTAGAGTAGGTGTAGATGTTAATAACTGTGATGGTTGGGTTAAGGGTTAGAGTAGGTGTAGATGTTAATAACTGTGATGGTTGGGTTAAGGGTTAGAGTAGGTGTAGACGTTAATAACTGTGATGGTTGGGTTAAGGGTTAGAGTAGGTGTAGATGTTAATAACTGTGATGGTTGGGTTTAGGTTTGGAGTAGGTGTAGACGTTAATAATTGTGATGGTTGGGTTAAGGGATGGAGTAGGTGTAGACGTTAATAATTGTGATGGTTGGGTTAAGGGATGGAGTAGGTGTAGACGTTAATAACTGTGATGGTTGGGTTAAGGGATGGAGTAGGTGTAGACGTTAATAACTTTGATGGTTGGGTTTAGGTTTGGAGTAGGTGTAGATGTTAATAACTGTGATGGTTGGGTTTAGGTTTGGGGTAGGTGTAGACGTTAATAACTGTGATGGTTGGGTTAAGGGTTAGAGTAGGTGTAGATGTTAATAACTGTGATGGTTGGGTTAAGGGTTAGAGTAGGTGTAGACGTTAATAACTGTGATGGTTGGGTTAAGGGTTAGAGTAGGTGTAGACGTTAACTGTGATGGTTGGTTTAAGGGTTAGAGTAGGTGTAGACGTTAATAACTGTGATGGTTGGGTTAAGGGTTAGAGTAGGTGTAGACGTTAACTGTGATGGTTGGGTTAAGGGTTAGAGTAGGCGTAGACGTTAATAACTGTGATGGTTGGGTTTAGGGATGGAGTAGGTGTAGATGTCAATAACTGTGATGGTTGGGTTTAGGGATGGAGTAGGTGTAGACGTTAATATCTATGATGGTTGGATTTAGCTGTGGACTAGGTGTAGACGATAATAACTAATGTAAAGTGCCATCTTGCCGTCTACGCCACCTTCATTTTACACCAAAATCATGCAGTCCGCAGACAGACCCTACATTATATAACATTATATAACAATATAGCATTATATTAAAACATCTCTTTATATTTTTCAAAACAACTAGCCACAGAGTTGTGGGAGCAGAAAAATATAAATCTGTAAACATTTGTTATATTTTAAATGAGAGAAAAAAACATGCGTTATGGATGTGACAAAAAAGTCTGCAAGTTTACAGTATACAACATACTTTGTAGAAATTCTGTGAATTTAACTGTACAACCCAAAAGAAACGGTGCTAATCAAAAGGATAAGAGTTGGCTCTTTATAGAACAAACATGATTGCTTTTATTTGAATTTACAATTTTGCATTTATGAGGAAAAAGAGTCGTTATGGATGTGACATCTTTCTGTTATGGATGTGACGGATGTGAAATTGCCACTTGTGTGACTTTGGTAAATCAAATATAATTGTTTGAAAACACTGAAAAAAAAAAATTTTTGAGTAATTTTAAAGTACTGTAAAAGACCAGCCTATACAAAAAATGCAGAAGCGGTTTTGCTATTTTGACTAAAATTGAATCTTTTTCATGGTAAGGTTGACATTTGCATGGAATTGCTCAGTTACATTGTGTCCTAGGACTGATGTAAAATGAGAAGTTGTTATTTTTTTGGCTGATATGGCTAGGAACTAAACTATTCTGGTGTAATAATCAAGGAAATTTGCTACCGTACCTTCGCTGCAGCAGGCGCAATTATATTGTGCCGCAGCAGAAAATAGCACTTAGCTAGGTAACTGCTATTTAATATCATTGTGCATAATATCATTGTGCCTGCTGCAGCCATGGTACAGCAGCAAAGTTACATTATTACTGTACCAGAATGAGAGTATAGTTCCTAGCCATATCAACCTAGAAAATGGCAAATTTTCAATCTTCTCTGAGTCTTGGTACACAATATAACTACAGAATAGTCAAACTTTAAATAGAAAAATGATCAGAACTCATTTTTGAGCGACATGCTAATAGTCTAATCTGATTCAATGATCAATGCTAAGCTGAGCTAAAAGTGCTCTCGACTGACCTGAAAACTGGCTGCGTGAGCTCAAAAATGGTAAAACTCCACTGTTTAGTTTTAAGGAACTTGTAAAGGTAGCCTGTTTTTGTCCTAATTAAGTGTTCTTTTAATTAGGAAACTGAACTAAAAAAAATGTATCAGGATTTGTGTTTATTGGCCTGAATATCTGTTATTAGCCTCCAGATCAAATAGATTTCCAGATCAGAGTTGTCACTTTGGTCAAAATGTCCATTTGATGTGTCCCAAATGATTTAAAAACAGTGACTTTATGCACTCTTACATTAATACGAGTATTCTGTTCTTAGAGAACTGGATCCGGGTCTACAGGAGGCAGTGTCCACACTCATCTGGGCAGCTCCTCGCCTACAATCAGAAGTAGCAGAGCTGAAGATTGTGAGTATAGTTTGTGTCTGTTTTTAATTTGTTTCATAGGCTGTAATGTGATCATGAATTCTTTTTATATTTTCCCCTTCACAGGTTTCAGACCAGCTCTGTGCCAAATACAGCAAAGAGTATGGAAAGCTGTGTAGGACAAACCAGATTGGAACAGTTAATGATAGGGTATGATGAAACGTTTGTTTTGAGGTGGGGGAAATGACCCAATAGTGTTTTATGTTTGTGAAAACGTTATAATAATTGTTTTGAAATTTTATTAATCTGTTATCAATGCCTCTGAGTAATCTGCAAATGTTATTCCAATTTCCAATTGCAGAGTTTTGTAAAAAAAAAAAAGAAAAACTGCGGCTTTCTGAGGAATTCATCCCTCCAATCTGAAACCGTTTAACTTGAAAATTCTTCTCTCACCATAAAACATTTTGTTGGAATGTGGAATTTTAAAGACTACTAAACAAGTATTGTGTATACTGAGAGCACTTTCATGGATTATTTAAAAAAATGTCTCTCAGAGAAGCATTTCAAGTTATTTTTCCTATTTTAGAGTGAAAAATCAGTTCTTATTATGAGGAAGAAATGTTGTTATTGTTATGTAATGTTTTTATAGATAGAATATATTCCTTTACAAATTGTATTGTTCATTAATATAATTAAAGACATTTGCACATTATTAAATAATATTAAACTCAAATTAATATAAAAACTGAATAAATATATATTTACACACATTTGCATAAATTAATTGAATCGGCTCAAAAATCTCCAGAAAGCTCAGTTTTCTGTGGCTGCAGATTCTATTTGGACTTAGCTATAAGTAAAAGGTTCTGTTTTTTTGACGTCAGTGCACATTAACAAAGTTATTTGTGTTTTTATAAACGTTTTGCATACAGAAGACAATATTGTCGAATTAAACTTCATTCACATGGATCTATGACAATGTCTTAAAAAGCTGGAGTACACATGACAGGCCATTAGTTTACCAGGTCTCTTTGTGAAGAAATGCTACACCCCTGTGCACATACTTCTGTAGGTCACCACTGAATAATTTCTGGTGGAAAAAAAGAATGCAGGAGCCAATCCATATTCATAGCATCATCCTGTAGATGCACACTGTAGTAATATTACTCATTAACCCTTGTTTCTGTAGCTTATGCACAAGCTGAGCGTGGAGGCTCCTCCCAAGATTTTGGTGGAACGTTACCTCATTGAGATCGCCAAAAACTACAATGTTCCCTATGAACCAGATGCCATGGTTCGGGTAAGAATTTCCTCTTCCTTTGTAACTTGATCATCTCTACAAGCTCAGGTTTGAAACTCCCCTCATGTTCACAGCCGGAGGTGTGTCCTGGTGAAGAGGCTGATCTGATTGATGTGGACAGTGACTTCAAGAAGCCTGGAGCTGGTGGAGGTGGTGGTGGAGGAGGAGGATTCACTGCCCCTGCCATGGGCATGCCTATGCCCATGCCAATGCCAATGCCCATGCCCACAGCTTTCAACTACCCACCGCCCAAAGGAGCTGTAAGCCAAACATCTAGTTAAATCTAATGGGCTATATGCACAGCTAGTATTTTTTAGCCATTGATTAACTTCTGGTGAAAGGTTAATGAGACTATTTTCATTTTCACAAGGTTTCTTTTATAGCATTGATGTTGCAATGTAATTAAATTACAATCATTTAAATAGACTTAAGCATTCATTTAGTTGTTCAATCGTAAAATAAGACCGTGACTGTGTAAATGCAGGGTCAGCAGGCTAGAAACTCTGTTGAAAATTCTGGGGTAAAATAAATGTTTATATTTTAAAGACATGGTAGGGAAATTCCTCTTACAGTATTACACATTTTACTGGACTGTCCTGCTTTTAATGATTCAAGAAGACGTTTTTATGAAATGAACTCTCTTAAGAACATTTTTAACAAAGTGACACCAGGAAAGGTTTTTGAATTTTTATAATTTATTAGTGCTAAAAATTGTATTTGATAAATGTGTTCATTTGTTTGTTGATTTTTAATTGTGTATATATATACATTGAAATATTCTTGCCATGAATATAGCTGTGCTTGTTGACATGGCATTAAATAAAAAATGCATTACACTGCATTACAAGACGGGGAAGCATGGAATGTAATGCAGTGTTTCTTGTCTGCCTGAGACCTACTTAGGCTATACTCACACTAGGTACAGTTGCCTCGAACCGGGCCAAAGCACGCTTGTCCCCCCTCCCGTGTCCCCCGACGGCCCGTGCTCACACCACAAACGGGCTTCGGCACGCTTACGTCATCGCTCCTGCGCTGTTCAGTGAGAAGTGCTCTCTCACTCAGCAGCACAGTGGAGATTTCTCTAGTTATATCGTTTCAGTCGTTTGATATGCCGTCAAATATTTCGCCAAACAGTCCTTAGGGATGCGGGGACACACAGTCAGATATTTTGCCGAACAGATCCGCCACTTTTGGCGCTTGAGCCCGATTCAGCGCACTCACACTTCTCAAACGATCCAGGAAACGGGCCTGGGCATGGTACGGATGCCATAGTGTGAGTAGGCCCTTAATATCATATATCTATCTAGCAGTGAGGATCAAACAAGGTAATTTTGTAATGACAGTTAACAGTTCATCAGAAGCGATTGGGCTGGCTGACTGAAAATTAAAAGTCAGTGTTTATAGAGCTCATTAAGTTGTTTAGCTGCAAAATGAGTTTCAAATCAATGTCTTTCCTCTTCAGGAGCCCTTTAATGGTCCTGTTGGCACCTATGATGGCTTTAGCAACTTCCAGGCTCCGATGAGAGGAGGACAGCCTCCTCAGCTGCCCAGCTGCCCGCCAACTTATGAGTCTGTAAGTGCATGTGTTCCGCACCTCCACCCTTCCAGACAGATGGAGACGACCTGTTCACCACGCAAGGAAAGAGCAGTTTATTCCGGTTCAGGGAGCCTCCACCGGCATGTGCTACAGACCATCAAAAATGCTACATTTTTGGGGGGAATGCTTTCAAGTGTTTTAGATAGTTCAACCAAACCTGATAATTCTTGCATTAATATACTCACTCCAGACCCATGTCAGTTCAAACCCATAGGAAGTTGGTTTATTTTCAGAACACAAATGAAGATATTTTTTATAAAACCTAAGAGGCTTCACTTTCCGCAACTAAAAGTCCAGATCGTCAGAACTTTGATTCAGTAGGGGGAGAGATTCAGAAAGGTCATGAGGAGGATGTACATGATGTGAGAATGCACATGATTCAGACAATTGGATAAGTCTTGTGAAAAGATTTAATCGCTTAATGTGTTGGACATATTTAGTTTTTTATTTGCATTAAGCACATCACATAAAGTAATACAGAAGCTTATGTTTGTTACACTCAAGAAAACCTCTGTTTTACTGTATGTGATGTACACTATGGTGCCATCTACAATAAAGCCTTTTTATTTTTCTTGGAGTTAAACAAGGCGTCAACATAATGCCAGCATTTTAACTCGAAAAATAGAGCATTTTAAAAAATGCAAAAGACACCATTTTAGTAGAGAAATGCTAGTGTTACAATTTGCTAGATGGACTAAAATACAGACTTTGGCAAACGAAGGCATAGCTATCCGCAGTTGCTCTCTGATTGGTCATCTTGACTATTGCTCCCTGATTTGTCAAGCATCTCACATTGGATAGACTGCAAGTCTAAATGTTAACAAAATATGCGAATGTTCAGAGTGTAAATGATATCACGTATTGCATGGGTGGAGATCGGTTTTCTGAATATAAACATCATTCTGGACAAGAAGCCTTTTCATTCTAAAACACCTTTTTAAAACAAAACTGCACTAGTGTAAACAGCAATAATGCATATGTGTCAATCAGTATGTAGAGTGTTATCATATGTCTTCACAAAATTATCCATACATCTCTATTCATGGAGAGTAGGATTTGCTTCATAACACATTTAAACATTTTTGGATCTTTCAATTTTGGTTCCTTAGACTTTAAGTAGAGGAACAGGAATGTTTCATAAAAACATGTTAATTTGTCCTCTGAAGATTAACCAAAATGGTATCCTTTTGTAATAATATCACGATTGCAGATAGTTCTACAACAACTGAACTACGTCTTTAAGAAAGTCAGATGAAAAATGCTAAAAGGGTCAAATGTTATGTAATGAAAATGTCTTGACCTATTTTACTTGGAATTTACCTTGAAGCATTCACCCCAAAAATCCTGCATAAGATGGTTGTAGAAAAGCTAACAACAACCATACTGACAACAGGGCCTCATTTATAAAGTGCTTGTGTGATTGCATTTGATTGTACATTACTTTCATTACAAGTGATTAGGATTTCGTCCGACACATGAATTATTCACATTATTTCACAAACTAACATGAAAATGTGCTTAGTATTAAAAAAATCATGTAATATTGTCACCTTGGACTACAAAATCAGTCATAAGTGTCTTCCATTGATATGTTATTTGTTAGGACAATATTTAAAAATCTGCAAACTGAGGGTTCAAAGCCATTTAAATTCTGAGAAGCAGTATTAACAATACATTTTACTTCTCAAAACACTAGTCTCTATATATACAGTAATTTACACAACATCAGGTCACACTTTATTTTGATTAGATTATAAGCAGACTGTTATGCTGGGGTTAGGGTTAGTGTAAGTTCACATGTTATTTCCTAACTTTCTTATAGTCAGTTTGTCTGTTAATTGAGTAGTATCAACAGATACTACGCAGACAGTACTAATACTCAAATAACCCATCAAAATAAAGTGTTGCCCAACATCATCATGGAATATGGTCTTTACTTAATAATCTAATAATTTTGTCCTGTTCAGTATATTCACTATCTGACAAAAGTTTTGTTGCCTATCCAAGTTAAGAACATCAAATAGTTGACTTCTGGTTGATCATTTGGTATCAGAAGTAGCTAATATGTAAAACAAAGGCCTCTAAATTACGATTATTTTACCACAATAAAATGTGATCATGCTTTGATTTTTAATTCTTTAATTAGGACAGTTAGGTCTGACTTTGCTCAGACAAAAGTCTTGTCACTAAACAGAAATAATGAACACTATAGAATATTAAGTCTTGGAGGACTGCATCTATACATCTCTGCAATGACTCGAATAATATTTATTTGATAATTAATAATTAGTAATCAGGGATGGCAAAGAGAGTGTTCTTGCAGGACTCATCAAGATTCTTTGGACTCCAGACTTGCTCAATAATGTTTATGTCTGATGACTGGTCAGTCCAATCCTGCAGCACCTTGACCTTCTTTGCTTTTAGAAGCTTTGATGTGGAGGCTGAAGTATGAGAAGGAGTTCTATCCTGTTGAAGAGTTTGCCCTCTCCTGTGGTTTGTAATGTAATGGGCAGCACAAATGTCCTTTGGGTACCTCCAGTTGTTGATGTTGCCATCCACTCTGCAGATCTCTCACACAGCCCCCATACTGAATGTAACCCCAAACCATGGTTTTTCCTTCAACAAACTTGACTGATTTCTGTGAGAATCTTGGCTCCATGTGGGTTCTAATAGGTCTTGTGCAGTATTTGTGATGATTGAAATTTGGGATGCAATTTAACAGATGATTCATCTGAATCTAAATCTACCATCTGCCACTTTTCCTAATGATCAACTAGAAGTCAAGTTGTTATTTGTTGCTCTTACAACTGGGATTGATGATAATACCTTTGTCAGGTTGTATTTATTCAATAAATACCCATGCAACAGGTTTTGTGGTCCAGGATTACACATATTTTTGTGGGCATGAATGTTTTATAGATCATTTCTGGGTTACATTCACACATTCATATTTAGCATCATCCAATGCACCTCTTTATAAATGACGCTATTCATTGAAGGGCTCACAAGGGTGTCTGTTCTAACCCACAATGCACTGCTCCATCATTACTCACAGCTGGATCATTTTAGACTAACAGTTTTATTTTATTTTGATCAAATATGTATTTAATATATTTATATAGTTGCAGCGGTAGCGTTGTGAATGTATTGGTAGTTGTTAACATGTCTTCATATCTTTTTTTAAGATCGATGAGTTGTGTATTAAACCCTCTGATCCTTCCCAGGTCATCCCAGGTATGTGCTCTATCCTAATCGGATTTTATTTCAAATGGTATGATAATATTCTTTTAATGATTCTCTATTTTCTCTCCAGGTCCGACTCCAGCTGGTCAGGTCTATGACAACTCCACCCTTCCCGAACTTCCGTCTGTTCCAGACACACTCCCAGCATCCTCTTTCGGAGCGAAGGCCAACACCTCAGAAGACATCGACTTTGATGACCTGTCGCGACGCTTTGAGGAGCTCAAGAAGAAGACCTAAACAGATCCAGATCACATCAGAACACATTGCTCGAACAGTTCAATCCATATTCACAGCTCTTCTCTTCAGGTGAAGGTGTATTATAATATTAGTTATTTAACAGAAGGAATGATGGAGACACTTGTGAATGGCAGTATCAGATATTTCTACAAACTCACTTCAGACCTTTAGGTAAACATGATGGACTACTGACAGAAATCTTTTAAATTGAGGAGCACTTTGCATAGAGGGACTTGCTGACAGCTAAAAGTAGTTCAATTATAGTGACTGCGCATATATTCATTATATAAGCTGACTATTATTATGAAATGTCTCTTAACTTTCCCCAGTTTTAAGAAAAAGTCTAAAAGATTTCCCCAAGCAAATCAGAAATCTGTATGACTCCTGTAGGCAAAGCAGGTAGAACCTGTTGGCCCTTATTTACACCCAGATCTATGTAATGAACTCTTTTGAATGACTGAACCTGCGTAAGACCGTATGATGTCATGGATTATGTGTTCGTGGATCGCAGTTGTTTTTCAGAGTGACTCAGCTTTTCTTCTGCTATTGACCGAACACCATTCAGACGTTACATTTGAGGGAATGTGAAGAATAGTGCTGCATTTCTCACCTGAACACCAAAGGTTGCTTGTTTCTGATCTGAGCTGAGCACAGAATGTCCTAACATTCGTTTTTTGTTCTGTTAATGTGGTGAAGTCTGTGAGCGTTTTGAGAAACTCCAAATGTCAGCCTTTCTTCATTTGATTCTCACTCGTAGTGTTTGGTCTCCAGTTTCTAGTGTTTTCTGCACTGAGTTTGCCTTAGTTTCCTTCTCTTCCACCGTGGCCTTGCTCTTTCACTGCTCCCTCTGTCAGCTTGTACACTAGTTAATTCTTCTCTATGGTGAGGGTTTTATCATTTAGTATCGACTTTGTTTGTTTGTTAGAATTGACTATGTATGAGTCTTACGTTTGTTTTGAAGAGTAAGGAGGCTTGTATAGTAGGTTTTATATAAATGGTTTGCTTTAACTTTATAACACTATTTTGTGTTTTGTTTTCGCCCTTAAATCATCTGAACACAAATCTGGCAATGTTTGGGTGTGTTTGATACTTATTTTATCTGAATTAAAAACATATCTGATTCCATGTAATAAATTCTATTTGCTCATAATCTTCCTGTTTTTTTAACCAAATAATCAAAGATTAAATGAAGGTATAAATTACGATATCACGGTTTAATGAATCAATTTCTAAAGTTTTTGTGAATAGGGTTTGATTTTACCATTTACAGCCACTAGAGGGCGCAGTGATACAACTAATACTGACTGATTTGAGGTGTTATATTTTATATATTGTGGCTCAATCCTCAAATGAGATCACACACAGATGAGTATTTTGTTCATAAAAGGAAATGCCATGTGTTTTGGCATGTGTACAAAAGTATGTAAGACTATGTGCACTTCCCATAGTTACTCAATGCTGAAGAAACATGTTAAATGATTCAATTAATGATCAAAATCTGTCAGGCACACAGATCAAAACTACAGAACGAGCTCAAATTTTCTATATTTCAAAATCATAGCTTCGTCCCCTCTGTCCTAACAGGAGCACAGTATAATCAGGGTATCTTCTGTCCTTTCCATGTCTGTTTTCAAACAAAAAAAGAAAACTAAGCAAACGGCTGCTTTTCTGTTTTTTTTTTTTTTTTATCACAAAAAAACAAAAACAAAAAAAAAAAACAGATTTTGGCTCTATTTGCGTTTTTTTTTTTTTTTTTTTACATCTTTTTGTTTAGGGTTGGAAAACAGAAAAGACTTAAATTTGGTCAACCAAATCTGAGCTCATGACTTTGCTTTCAAACTAGTAGTCCTCTGCTGGCCAGCACCTAATATTTCATTATATATATAAACTAAGTTACATATTCTGTCATTTGATCAGTTAATAGGCTTACATTTATTGCATATGCTTAACAAAAAAAGTAAATAAGTTGTGTTATTAGACACATTTGTCATTAAAATAAGGTCTGGTTCGCTGCCAAACTTTTTGCTGCTGTGCACCTGATGCTGAGCAAAGATAGCCATGTCCGAGCAGCACCTGGTTTGCATGATTGTTTCCGAGCTACTGTAGGCCTAAATAATAATAATAATAGGCTAATAATGATAATAATAATAATAATTAACAAGGTTTACGTGGTGTTTTATAATAAACCAAATGTGCAATGTATTATGATCCTTGCATGATCAGAGGGAAGCGTTTATATAACTACAATATTTTTATATTTTATATGAACCATAAATGTAAAAAATAAAAGGGCTACGAAACCCCCCCTGTTTCAGCAGGGTGTTTTCAGATCTTTATTTGGAAAAAGGGAGGAAAATGGGCGTGTCCAGTTCTGTTTAGGTGGGAGTGTCGGGGGAGGGAAAGATGGAAGGTTTTGCATGAAAGTGGAAGTTTCTGTTTGGGCACACGCTGATTTATATCCAGGCAAAACAAACACACAGATGCAGGGGAGAAAGACAGTGACTGTTTACAAAGGCATCAGTTATCGAATTGTTTGCCAAATTATTAATACATGGACTTTAACTGCAGTTTGGCACTTTCACTTTCATTCAGGAACATTTTTCTGCATGTCCCCCATGACAAACTAGATATTGCATACAAGGAACTGCTGGAAGAGTGTAGTTTTAATGCAACGTTTGATACCGCACGGCGAATAGAAAAAAACCTCCGCATTTCTCTGTAACATAGATGCACTCGGTAGGTAGCGTCAGAAAGCGGTGTGTTATTTCTGTCACAAAATGCGGCAAACATTCTACACAATGGTAATAGTTTAGTTGCGGTGTTTACATCTTTACACTCGTAGAGCAGCATTTACAGCGGATCTTTCAGTCTATAATATTGTAGTGATGATAATGTACGATAAACTTTAGTAACTTAGAAATCATTTGAGTAAATTCTCTCTTTAAACACTGAAAGAGTACTGCTGACGACACTAACTAACTTTGCCATCTGAATAAACAAACAAAGAACAGCACATAGGCCTACATAAACTAGCTACATACATTTGCTAGTAAAGTTTTCAAATAGCCTATTACTAATTTAAAATATGGAAAGTTGCAATTTACTAGTTTATTTTCTTTACTTGAACATTATGTTGTTTATTAATGTATCAAATACTATTTTTCATGTAATAAATTAATGCTTATGTGCCTGACTTATCCTTAACAAACAAATCATAATATTGCATTGGAATATGAACCACATCGTTTTTACAAATTACAATTTGACACTCAGTGTGTAAAAAATCAGGCCAAATCTAACTCTGAGATAGTTTAACAATAGTCATTCATTTCCCTGTGATTCAGTTGTTGACATGGTTTTACTCAGTTAATATTAAATACATGTAGAAAACTGTAAATTACAAGAATACATAAATAAAAAATTACTCCAGCTAAATTTTCACATACTGGGTCACTGTCATTAACGTGTGCTTCGGGAGAGACTTGTGGTACAAAGAAAAGCCTTTTTTTTTTTAATCATTCATTTATTTTCTTCCTGAATTAGTCCCTTTATTAATCTGAGGTCGCCACAGCGGAATGAACCACCAACTTATCCAGCATGTTTTGCGCAGCCCTTCCAGCTGTAACACATCTCTGGGAAACATCCATACACACTCATTCAGACAATTTAGCCTACCCAATTCACCTGTACTGCATTTCTTTGGATTGTGTGGGAAACCGGAGCAACCAGAGGAATCCCACGCGAACGCGGAGACAATATGCAAACTCCACACAGAAACGCCAACTGACCCAGCCGAGGCTCAAACCATGACCTTCTTGCTGTAAGGCGACAGCACTACCTACTGCACCACTGCGTCGCCTATTTATTTATTTACTTGTATTTTATTACAGCTCATTTTTATACTTTACAGCATCATCTCGTGGACCTGATTAAACCCGTTTTGATGCCTGATCCGGCCCTTGGGCCATACGTTTGACACCTCTGCTGTAATCTAAAAGTGCGTACTTTGTACCAGTAGAGTGTATACTTTGTCTTGTATACTAAATAAAAAGAACATTGTCAAATACATCTTGATTGACACTGAAAAGGACTGCAAAATAGATTTTTATTGGAGGCATATTAAAACACATTGTATGGAATGTCTAAAATTAATTTCATAGAGTTGAAAGAATAGTGATTCAACGTTTTTAATAATCTAGATTGACAGACTGAGATGACACTAAGCAAAGCTCAACAATTACAGCAGACACACAACTACTAAACACCAAGCGAAATATGAGTGAGAATACGCTCTTCTAGTCACATAAAAATAAGCATCTCTAGAATGATACTGACCACCAGAATGTAAATATATTCATATATATAGTCATATCTCAGTTTAATAGCTGACAACTTTTTATTTTTCAGATGACTTTACTGGCATGATTTATTAGGGAAAAACTCACTTTTGTTTATTGATTTGATAAAAAAAAACAAACCAAAAAACAAAAAAGTGTTCTGAACTATTGACCATTGCTCCTACAACAGTGTAGACTAAAACAGAGTTTGTTAAATTCAGTAAACTTCTGTACATATAGCTGTCTTGAGTATTAACATAAAAATAAATTCTACAACAGAATTCATGAATAGTTCTGAAAACCGCATCTTCTGTTCCCAACACCAAAGCTAGAATAAAGTTGGGTGAGTTTGATGACTTCACAAATCCAGCTCGTCCAAATCCTCCTCTTTAGTTAGTTTGTTTTGAATATTCAGCATAATGATTTGCCAGAGTACTCCTCGCATTTCTCCTTTTGCTCTGTAAAAGCGGTTGAAAGACAGAAAATATTAATGTACAAACTGTATTGTACATCATTCACCTAAACATTAGCATAATGTTCAATACTATTGTAGGGATGGATTTTACTCAGACTTAAATGTGCCCTGTAATACAAGATCTCTGGTGTGACTGGTAACAAGGTTTTGATAACTTGAGATTAAATCCTAACAGATGAGTAAATTTTTAAGTCACTGGTTAACTTTAACAAAAGAACCATTCATTGCTTTCATAGGTTAATTAAAGAAAAGGATGAAAAGAGGTCACCGGGTCACAAGTTTGTATCCAGACTGACCTGTAGTGAAGAGCTCTTAAGATCAACACTATGTATAATTTGAACTTCTATCTAAGAAGTTAGGGTTAGGTGCATTTTAATTTTCATAGCTTCCAAGAATCCAAAAAAGTCTACATATTGATAAATAATGTTATGATAGCAGTTTTAACATTAATATATGATTGAATTGTCTCTTGATACAGTTATGAAATAGTTTGACAACAAGCAGGAAATGTTTATTGGCCAGTGACAACATCGCCACATTAAAATGGTCTATAGTGGAAATCATTTTTCTGTAAATAAATGAAAACACCAGTCAGGGGTGCGTTTCCCAAACAACGACGTAACTCGCAGCTGAACAATGCATCCTTTGGGAAAAGAACGATGTAGTGACGAGTGTTTCCCAAAACCTGTATTTTCTCTGTATTAGATCCATCGCTTGAACCACTTTAGTTAAAACATAAAACGCCCATAATGATGCTCTAAACGGGGAGGAGTAACAACTTCTTTAAAGGGGAACCCCATCGTTTCTGTGTGGAGTTTGCATGTTCTCCCTGCATTCGCGTGGGTTTCCTCCGGGTCCTCCGGTTTCCCCCACAGTCCAAAGACATGCGGTACAGGTGAATTGGGTGGGCTAAATTGTCCATAGTGTATGTGTGTGTGTGCGAATGAGTGTGTGTGGGTTTCCCAGTGATGGGTTGCGGTTGGAAGGGCATCTGCTGCTAAAACGTGCTGGATAAGTTGGCGGTTAATTTAGCTGTGGCGACCCCAGATTAATAAAGGGACAAAGGCGAAAAGTTAATAAATGAATAAGTGATTGGTCACCTATAGCTTTCGCCATGAGGCTGTGTTCAAAATGACATCAATGTTTTCTAAGTGCACTGCGAAGGGAGCGCAATTGTAGACATGACGATTTTTAAAACTGAACTGTAAAAATACTTTGAAAGCAAATTACACCTAAGAGAGGTGACCTTAATGCTTTTTAGTTTTAATAAATCCAATTTTGAATGTTAGAATGTTCTAACTGAATAGGGCATGGGGGGATAAGTGGGAACAGAACACAGCCAGGAACTATGTTTCTAACTACAGCTCCAGAGGTGTAGTTTCACATGCTTAAGTTTGCGAAGCAGTTTTGTCAATGTTCGTTAGAGCGATGGATTTGGGAAACGCCAAATTAACAAACTATGTTTGTAATGACAGAACTTGCGACCTTAGTTTGCTAACGATGGTTTTGGAAAACACACCCTTAGACGAGAAGTGTTCAAAAAAACAAGTTTTAAAATAAATGTTGGTGTGAATGTTCTCACCCTGCAGGAGCAGCTCCACCTCCTCATTGTTCTCTACTGCCACAGGCCTCAGAATCATGGCGAAGAAGATGGCCACAAAAATCACCTGACACCCAGAACAACATATAAATAACACATCAGATCTCCACTGTTACTACATTAGTAAGGTCAGACAGAAGGAGGTCATTGTTAAACTGTTAGTTCACCCAAAACAGATATTCTGTCATAATCACTCACCCTCATATCATTTCAATTACCTTAAACCTTCTTTTATCTTTTGAACACAAGTGAAGATATTTTCGAGTAAATCTGAGAGCTCTCTCATCCTTCATTTAAAGCAATGACCACGAAATGATCAAAGTCCAGAAAAGGAACCAAAAACCTCATTCACAAACATTTTTTTTTTTTTTTTTGTGCTAGAAAATTGCTATTATAATTTTATTCATCTTTGTCCCTTTCTTATATGTCAGATTAGGATGTGTTCACTATGGGCAACACAACATTTGTGTGTGCGCTGCTGACTCTAATGAAAGTACATTGTATTAAATGAAAAAAAAAACACACTCTTATGGACGTTGGGGACAGTACCTCTGGACTGGGCAACTGGGGTGGTGGTTCCCATTTTTAAGTAAAGGGACTGGAGGGTGTGCTCCAACTAGAGGGGGATCACACTCCTCCGCCTATGCCAGGGTACTGGAGGGGTGCATCCGGCCAATGGTTAAACCGAGGATCCAGGAGGAACAATGCGGTTTTGGTCCAGGTCGTAGTACATTGGACCAGCTTTATACCCTCACCAGAGTGCTTTAGGGGGTTATGGGAGTATGCCTAACCAGTCCACCTGTGTTTTGAGGATTTGGAGAAAGAATTTGACCAATGTCCCTTGTGGGATTTTGTGGAGGGTGCTCCAGGAGTAAGGATCAAAGGCGGCCTGTTAAGGGCTGTCTGGTCCGTGAGTTTGGTTCACATTGCCGGCAATAAGTCAAACTTGTTTCCAGTGCATTTTGGACTCCGGCGGGGCTGCCCTTTGTCACCAAATCTGTTCCTAATTTATGTTGACAGAATTTCAAAGCGCAGCCTTGGGCTGGAGGGGGTCTGGTTTGGGGACCACAGGATTTCATCTCTGTTATTCACAGACGATGTTGTTCTGTAGGCTTCCTTGAACATGGACCTTTAGCATGCACTGGGGCAGTTTGCTGCTGAGTGTGACGCGGCTGGGATGAGAATCAGCACTTCCAAGTCCGAAGCCATGGTGCTCCACCGGAAAAAAAGGTGGTTTGCCATCTACAGGTTGGAGGAAAGTTCTTACTCCAGGTGGAGGAGTTCAAGTATCTTGGGGTTTTGTTCACGAGTGAGGGATAGATGGAGCATGAGATTGACAGGCAGATCAGTGCAAAAGCCTATAACAAAACTGCCTCCTTTCATTTTCAGTAAAAAATACAAAACATATTCTTTTGCTGAATAAAAGTTTTAATAATCAATAAGGGCCATTATAAAAGTATAACATACAATAAGTTTATACAATATAGGAAAATAAAGGCAAGCGATCAGTCAAATGTGCAGAATTAGTGCATGTGGTTACATAAATTCTTATATTAACTTATCTTTGCGCTCAGCCAAACAACATTACCTGAGAACAGTAGATTCAAAAGACCAAAGTCAGGGAATATGTTGTTAGACAGAGACAAGATTAATTAAAGATCACATTTAATAAATATAGTGAGTTTAGATCCAGCGGTAGATTCTTGATGAATCGTCCGACGTGCACAGCTTTTACGTAGAGCTTCTATGCTCAAAGCACCTGCTGACTGCCTGGAGCTCAGATGCGCGCATACACTGCATGCGTTACGTGCGTTTTCAGCGGTGTGGACAGTCACAGAGATCTGTTCAGAAATGCTGTGTGAAACGCCAGAGTGGACAGTGTGGTGCATTTTCATTTTAAACACCATTTTAAAACCAACATATTAGTGTAAACGGGACCTCAGGCCGTTACTGTTACATTTCTTGCCACTCTGATTGCTCATAATTCTGACTGTTTGCAATTGTACTTACAAATAATATTGACAAAAGCTACTAATGCACATATAAAGACTTTTAAAATTATAATTTGAGTATAGCTTTACTTCACTGTAATTGTTTAAAAATGTAATTGTTTTATTTTGTAATTAAAACAACACTAATAAAACACATTTAATTTAACTCTAATGTGTTATTAAAAATTAAATGCTAAATTGTATACAATATCGTTGCAAATATGTAGCAATTATTTTGAGTACATCTATGTGAGTTTCAACAGAACTACATTTAGTCCAGCATAACTTTCTATAAGTGCATTCAACAATATTCCAAATTTCAACTAAAGACATGAAATGATCTGCCTGCCTGCCTGCCTGCCTGCCTGCCTGCCTGCCTGTCTGTCTGTCTGTCTGTCTGTCTATCTATCTATCTATCTATCTATCTATCCATCTATCCATCCATCCATTATCACAAGGACATAACAAGTAACTAAAAGGTATGTTATTATTGCATGAACAAATAATACAAATTCTTCAGTGTTCCATTTGTGTTCCAGGATATTCATTATTTTAGGGGTAGCTTGTTCTTATTAGTCTGCTTTTTTTTTTTTGGTTTTATTCCTTAACCTAAAAAGTTAGCCTAAGAAAAAGAGCATGTTTCATAGTTCATACCTTAAGAGGTTGCATGATGAAGATGCTTTGGACCAGTGATAATGAAAGAGTGACCACCCACTGGATAGAGGATTCTCTTCCATACTGGAAGCCATAAAGCAGTGTGAAGAAGGTGGAAATACCACTCATGACAAAAAGCAGAAACCAGCCGATGAACAGAAACCACCAGGGCAACCACCAGCCCTGCTTCTTCTTCTGTACTTGAACTACTGGTTGGCTGAAACAAAAATAAATAAATAAATAAATAAATAAATAAATAAATAAATAAATAAATAAAATCATCTGCTTATTATTGCAACAAACCAGTTTATCTCATGTATTTCTCATTCATTTACAATAAGAGTAGCTGCAGTAGGGAAGGTGCTGACCTTTGGGAAGTGTGCTTTTGAGACACAATTTCAGCCTTCTTGAGCAGGACATTGACTATCCCGCGAGCCTGCCGAAGCTCCTCATTAAGGAAGCAGCCTTTTTCCCCCACGTGCTCCAGCAGGTTATTAATGTGGCTCAGTGAGTAAAGCACAAAATGACTGCAGTAAAACCAGTGAGGGTCACCAATGCTCTCCGCTGAAGAGAAACACAACACTGCTATGAGGAGCACAGCGGGGGAAAAAATATACATCAAAACACATGCACATGAGCTTCCAGAAGAATATGCCTTTTTTTTTCCAGAAATTAAAATTTATTATGTCTTGGCAAAGCAAGTATACAGAAATCATATTTAAGTTTCTTCTTCTTCTCTCTTCTCAGAATATTACAATACTTATAATGTAGTTTATCAGATCAGACCTTCAATGTTAAATCTCTGAAATGGTATAGTATAAATTTCCAGTAAGATTTTTCATAAACCTATGAAAAATCAATTCAAAACCTTCAAACACAAACTATTAGCACATTTCAAGCAAAATGTTCAACATGTGGACGTTGGAGACGAATGTATCACCATATGGGGCATAAGAACAAGACGTGTGTTGGCTATGACAGTTCTTTGACCACACTTCATTACTATTGTTTTAGAACTGAATTTAGAAATAGTTTTGAAACAAACCTTTGCGCTCAAAAAACTAAATTAAATACGTAGGCTAATTGATGTCTTTAGTAGAGTGCGTACAACACTGTTTCCTTATCCGAGACAGTAAAGTAAAGAGTAAAAGTAAAGAGAAAGTAAAGAGGCCGCATGGAGGAGTCTCAATCTTTATCCTCGCTGCAGATGGTCTGTTTAACTTGTGTTTTCTCGCTAGTGAAACGCTCAGATATTCCACTACAAATTCCACCATGTAAATAGCAAATGACAAGGCGCGACTCCACTGACTCTTAAAGGTAACGCGGGATGAGACTCTGGTTTAATGGACATTATGCTCAAAACACACCCATAACTCATTAAGAGACTAAGCACAACCCTTTCAGACCACAGTTTTCCGCCCTTAAAATAGCAAAAGTGGATTCGCTTTTGCGCCATGCACTTTAGACTTTGACCGCTAGAATAGAGTGCCTAATGTCCAACTAATGAACTAGCAACTAATGCTCTAAAGACATTCCTAGAAAGTTGTTCTAAGAATGTTTTTCTATTGTTACAAGAATGTCCTACAACATTATTTCAATAGCATTCCCTTTTAGCTGGGATGAAATAAAGATATTTGTAGTTAACATTATGATGGTAGCTAACATTATAATGGTAATGAAATGATGACATTCTTTATTTTACATTTAAAGTCTGGTATAAGTAGTATAACTGTTACAAGTACAAGCTGAACTGCCCACCAGACTCACTAGAGGGCACTCCAGCAATATATACACTCTAACAGCCATTCACCCAGACTACACCTCCCATCAGACTTCACACCACACAGCTGAGACTGTTTACCAATCTGGACACTAATTACACTGACATAGCTGCAGCACATTACACACATGCTGCGTCCCAATCCGTCCTAAATAATATTTGATAATATAATTAATTTGTCCCAAACCGTAGTATGTTGAAAAGAGTATGTCAAAGGTTCCCAGATGGTTTACTATTTCAATTTTAAGTGTAGAACCGCCCATACTGTAACAGCTTATATTACCCATAATACATTGTGCGTTGGACGTGAATTTGATGTGAATTTGAACAACAATCACGGGTGAAAAGTGTAAACGAACTACAAACATGATGGACTCGCGAGGCCAAATAGACCAAGTCAAGTAGACTGTTCATTAATATCTAGCCCACTGGAAAATATTTAAATCATGTTTTCTGTGTTATATTTCATCTGCAACAACAATACTGAATTTATATAAAGGCGTGTTTGGACATTAACATATGAATGCATAGTTATCCAAAGACCTGAGGAGATTTCTCTGCATAAAAAGACTTGTTAATGGCAGATAAACCTGCTGCTGAATCTCCAATAAGGTAGGAAATTAAATATGATAGAAATGTGAATGATGTGTGGATGATTGAGAGGGCTCATAACTAAGCAACACAACGATCTGTTAACGATGAGGTAGTGTGTCCCAAAGCTTGCATACTCTTCTGTTTCACACTCAAAAGTATATACTTTTCCTTCACAAAACAAGTACATACTTTTAGGGCGTAGTATATGCATGTGAATTGGGATGCAGCAACACTCTTTAAGCTCCACATTCACACCTTCATTGTGGGATATTGTATTGTATTTTGGTTCAAGGAGTTCACTTGTGGTTCATGTTTTTTAATTCTCAGACTAGTTTTTGTTTAATGATTGCATGCCGCCTGTCTTGAACTTTGCCCGATTATTAGAGTACTCTTGTGGATTACCCCTTATGGTACTCTTCTGTTCCTGTTTTGAACCCAGCTTAAACCATTCTCCATTAATAAAGCTGCATCTGGAACTTCATCTCTGTTGTCATACCCTATTGTTACAATAATATTATAAGAAAATACAAGCGAAAAAACTAAGTATTTTTCAAAAATGCAAAATAATGAAATCTAAAAATGTTACTAATAGTTTCATTGATGTTAAAAACAGCTTTGATTTAAATGACATCTAGAGTAAATCATATTTACATGAAGCTAAAACTTCAAGAACAATTAATGAAATGGAAATGCATGTAGTATTGATGATGGAACCTTGCATGATCTCAAGGACGTGGTTGACTTTGTCTAGGGCCCAGAAAAGGTCGCCACTTGTCTCAGGCTGGATTTCTTTGGCAGGCAGATTGTTTTTTGGGCTTTTGCTGAGATAATTCAACAATCCTACAGTTTCCTGAGGAAAAAGGAACAGAACATTCACTTTGAGTAACACAACATTCTGTTCACTGAAAAGTACTATTAGAGAGAGAGAGAGAGAGAGAGAGAGAGAGAGAGAGAGAGAGAGAGAGAGAGATCAATTATATTAGAGAGAGCAATTATAATGCTGAAGAACTGCTGTTAGAAGAACCTGTATGATGGTGTTCATGGAGACACTGGCAGCTGGTGTTGTTTTCTTGGAAGAGTCTGTCTTGCCTTTGTTCAGGAGGATGCGTGGTTTGATGTGTCTGAAGATTGTAATGATGAGGATGTTGATGGGGAACATGAAGAGACCACTTTCTACAGCTACCATGAACTGCTGCCACGTCAGCTGAAACGAACCTGTGAAATACAGCATGTTTTGGTCAGGGAAGGGCATTGTTATTTATTTTTGTATACACCATTTAATAAAATATACAGTTGAAGTCTAAATTATTAGCCGTTCTGTGAATTTACATTTCTTTTATTATAAAAAAAAACATTTGCCAGATGATGTTTATCAGAGCAGGGACCTTTTCACCTGTAATAATATTTCCTTCTGGAAATTTGTTTTATTTTAGACTAGAATAAAAGCAGTTTAAAATATTTATATAATGATTTGCTTAATTAACTAATCTAGTGTAGCCTTTAAATGTCACTTTAATTCAGTTCAATTCATGTTTATTTCTATGCCGCTTTTAGAGCTTATAGTGTCAAAGCAGCTTAACATAAAAGTTCTAGTAAATTGAAACTCTGTCAGTCAAGTTTTCAGAGTTTAAGATCACACTTTAAGCTGACTACTAGTATCTTGAAAAATATCTAATAAAATATTATGTACTGTCATCATAGCAAAGATAAAATAAATAAGATATTAATAATGAGTTATTACAAATATGATGTTAAAAAACGTGTCTGAAAAACTTCTCTCCGTTAAGCAGAAATTAGGGGGAAAATATACAGGGGAGCTAATAATTCAGTAGGGCTAATAATTCTGACTTAAACTGTATAAAAAGCTGTTTAAAATATTTACCTTTTAATTAATTACACTTATTTAATGTTTAAGCTGTGGTATAAAATAAATAAATAAAAGGCACCAGTATAAAAATTTACAGTATGAATAATTACTTTTAAAACCAGTAACAACAGAATAGTTGTTTTTGTTAATTTAGAAATATTTACCAGTAAATTAATTACTGCACTCTTTGTTAATTATATCTATAATCTAATCTAATATTTGCCCACTGGCCTCTGTCCATCATGGCCTCCTAACTTTCCCCATGTATTAATTGGCTTCATCACTCTGTGTCCTTTCCACCAATCAGCTGGTGTGTGGTGTGTGGTCTGGCGCAATATGGCTGCCGTCGCATCATCCAGGTTTATGCTGCACACTGGTGGTGGATGAGGAGATTCCCTCAAATATGCGTAAATTACTTTGAATGTTCAGAACAGTGCTATATAAATGTAAGGAATTATTATTGTTGTTATTATTATTATTATTATTATTATTATTATTATTATTATTATTATTAATAATAATATTTTTTATTAATAATTAAGAAATACCATTATCTAAATATAAGAACTGTATCTAATTATTTAATTAATAAGTGCATTTAAAAAAGGTACCAATATCTAAAAAATATTTAATAGCAGCCAGTTCTTGCACTGAACGGGAACGATCCTTCACTGTAAAAATATACATAAATTAGCAGATTCTCGTATTTTGCAATTCATGTTTTTTTCCCCACTTGTTTATTTATGCTTTTGAATAACATTTTGGGCCCCTGATCTTTCTCCCAACAACTTTTAAATTTGAAAAGTTAAAAAAAGTGACCCTTATTAAAAATTTGAATAGTTTAAATTAATATGTTGTCAGGATTGGTGGTACAAAAACCTTTTTATAAACTGCTAGATAATTTTCTGCTTTTTACAGACCTATTTCTCTATATATTATTTCTTAAACATATTATTATATAATAACATCTACATATTACTATATCAATATTATATTTATTAGTTCTAGTATACCTATAATTTCAGACTACTAAAATGTTAATATAAGTCACTTTGTTAAACTGTACAGATGAATTTTCAATATCAAAAGTCGACAGAGCCGAGATCAACATCCTATAACCCTGCTGAAAAAAACAGCATGGTAAGGTATGTTTTGATGCTGGTATGCTGGTCTTGCTGGTCTCAATGCTGGTCTTGATGGTTTTAGTGCTGGTCTCAATGCTGGTTTTGCTGGTCTCAATGCTGGTCTTGCTGGTTTCAGCGCTGGTCTCAATGCTGGTTTTCCTGGTCTCAGTGCTGCTCCTGACCAGCGTTGAGACCAGCAAGACCAACATTGAGACCAGCAAAACCAGCATTGAGACCAGCAGGACCAGCATTGAGACCAGCAAAAGCAGCATTGAAACAAGCAAGACCAGCATACCAGCATCAAAACATACCTTACCAGCATATGCTATTTTTTTTCAGCAGGGAAGGCAATTCACAACTGTAAATAAATGGTAAACACTTGTAAATCACAAAATACGGACACTCTTAATTAACAGATTCTTTTTAAAGTGTATATAAAAAACTTACATGAAAGTGTAACAATATATACTGATATCTTTACTGATAAAGTGTTAAAACGTCATAGGCTAATATGCTAAGTTTTCTGTGTAATAAGCTACACAATTTTTTCTCCCTCACAGCTCTCAGACATTGCGTAAGGGCTGTTGAGAGTGAGACGTCACATTTGAGCATTATATAATTTGCATTAGGGCAAGCTTTTTTTCGGACCTATCTTTAGGATGACAGGAGACTCGGCATCAGTGGGAAGGTTCCAGAACATGATGTTGATGGCCATCGTGCAGAGCAGCAGAGACATGCAGCAGGACACTCTCTGTACCCGCGTGAAAGGACTGCGCCGCGGCGGGTCAACGATCGACACCCAGATGTGCTCGTCCCGGAAACCAGAAGACGTACGTGTCTGAAAGATGTTGCTGGGATGGGGTTGGTGGGGAAAATATAAAGTAGAAGTCAACATTTTTAGTCTTCCTGTAAATTTTTATTTTCTTTTTCAAAATATCCTAAATGATGTTTAACAGAGCAAGACATTTTTTACAACATTTCCTGACCTATAATATTTTTTTCTCCTGATGAAAGTCTTATTTTATTTCGACTAGAATAAAAGCAGTTCAATTTTTTTTTTCAAAGTCATTTTAAGGTCAACATTATTAGCCTCTATAAGCAATATTTTTTTTCTTTCAACAGAAAAATCCACTGTGTGCTTGTGTGTTTCTTCTCCACGTTTATGTCTCTCTCTGCCTGCTTGCTAGGTAGAGCTGATTAGGCCCAGGTGGTGCTCATCATTGTGAGTGTGCTGCTGTGACACACTGCTACAAAAGAGGAGTGTGCCTCAACCCAAAGTGAGGTTCACTTTTCTAATGCTCCAGACTTGTGTTTGTTACACAATTGTATTTTTTATTTTTTATTTTTTTGTGTGTGTGATTATTGACCTGTTGTATGATGTGAGACGTTTATTGAGCTATTGGGTACAATTTAACTTCTGTTTTTGAAGAACCTTGTTGTTTGCCCTGCCTTGTTGAACTTGCAGGCAGTGTGTTTTTTTTGTATGGTAGGGTATTTAAAAACGTATTGTCTGTTTCTATGTTTGACTAATACTTTTGAGTTACAAAAGGAAGCTGTAGGAAGAGGGTGCCATTTTTATTTCTTCCTGCGTTCTCCAGCCTCCAGTGCTTGGACTTTAGCTCTCTACCAGACATTTTGCCATATGAGAAATGGTTGTGCTAACTAGGCCAGGTTTCTTCTGATGTGTTTTTTTAAACCACTGGCTTTCATAGTTTGGGTCTTGTAAAGCTGCGCATCGATGGATTACTCTTCCGTGTTTGGACTCTCAGCAGTGAATATTACACATTAAACTGAATTAATCTAAACTGAACTGAACTTAAACTCTGAAAACTGCACTACACTGTTTTAAGTTCACTATAATCTTCTATGTGAAGCTGCTTTGACACAATCTACATTGTAAAAGCGCTATACAAATAAAAATGAATTGAATAAACTGTAAATGCATATTTATTTTTGTGAAAATATACGTTAATATTCCAAAATGTGGCTGTTCCTATTCATTGAACATTTCTTTAAAAAAAAAAAAGTTCTTGTACGGTACATTGTTTAAAACTAAATTATGGCTAATTTGTTTATTTCGCCAACTAGTTTCAACCAGTATTTACAAATGAAACGACTTTAAATCTTCACATAAGCTATATAACAGGATAAATACAGAGAATACAAACAACTCACGTGTTTTGCATATAATGAATACAGGTAACTTTAGCTGTCCATCACATTATTTATTATTGATAAAAGCTCTGAAGTCTATTCAACATGCTTCTGTTTTTCCAATAAACCAGATAAATCAAACATAAGATGAAGTCGTAAGAATATTGGATGAAGTCTGAACATCTTTTTTATTTATTTAAAATTAGGTTTAAAATGAATGACTAGTGCCAAAATGACAATTAATTACATTCTTTGTGGAACAGAATCCATTAATTAGCCACTGTCTATGCCTAGTGTCCACATTATGTAAGCTATAATACCAAATTTTTACTATTTACTTTTTCAAAAATGGGTTTGTTTGGTGTTTACATAACATAGGTAAAAACTAAAAGTTTTAAACTTTTAAAAGCATTTTGATTGTTCATTTACTTGACGACCAAAGAAACCCTTTCCAAATGGATATATCACTTTCCGAAAAGCAACAATCATGGTTTCCATATCGTAGTGCCCAAAAAGGATCCTTTGTGCAAGGTTTTGCACACTGCATTCAATTTGGAAGGGCTCCTATGCCCTAATCACTTGTTAAAGCTGTTATGCCAGAACGTAAACATTTCGAAGGGATTAGAGCATAGGGATGAGTCCTTACAAATTGAGTGCAGTAATTGATAATATTGAATCTCTTTAGCTTATTAATAATAATAAGAATAATAGGTTTCTTAAAGCTTAAGATAATCTTTTTTCCTAATGATTGAGGCTTTGTAAAGCTTTTGTTGTTTTGTTTTCTTATTTTTTTCCTGTTATTCTATTTTTTTCATCAATTCAGTGATGTTGTTATACTTGTATTAAAAAAAAAAATATATATATTCAGTCATTGTCATTGGCCCATGAACATTTCCTGCTTGTTATCAAACTATTCATAACTGTATTGAGACAATTCAATCATAACTTAATGTTAAAACCGCTATCATAACATTAATTATCAATATGAAACTCTTTTTGAATCTCGGAAGCTACAGAAATTAAAACAGGAAATATGCTGGGATCATTGTATTTGTTTACATCCCTCAAATTGGTCTATACCAATATTCAAAGGCAAAACTTTAGGTTCTAAGTAAGTTGTTGTTGAGTAAATGCTTAAATCTGTGTTGATTCAAGCTTGGTGTTCGGGTTTGGGATTGGTTCGTTCTGTTTCCTGGCTTCTGCTTTCTTTTTCCTAATAGGTGATCAGTATGAGCTGGTGCGGCTAATCTGATGGCTTGTTTAAAGGAGCTGAGAAGATGCGTTCGAGAGCTTTGGAGGATCGTTTCCAATCGACTTCCTTTTGCCTACCCACTGCTTATATTATTTTTGTTCATTTTGAAATGTATTATTATAAGCTGTTGTTGTTTTGAACTTACATTTTATAGACATTTAATTTACATATTGGTTACATTGGTACCCCTTTGCACTTTATTTTTTTCATTTTTGTAACCCTTAAATAAATTTATTTTTTGCATGTTTCCATTCAGTTTGGTTTTGTTCTCTTCATTTGTTGCATACCTGAGCTGGCACGTAACAAATGGGGGCTTGTCCTCAAGTAAACCTTGATTAGAAACACCTGTGGGCTTTCCATGTAAAAGCAGCAGGAGTTTTGTTAGTATGCGGTGGTGTTTGTTTTATTTTGCTGTCTCTTGTATTCTCAAACACCATTTTGATAGATAACACCATAGTGCAATAAAAGTGGTTTCAATGAGAATGTAAGTAGAATTATTTACCCAAAGCTTGCGATTTCATTCTTCTTAGCCGAGTTGAATGTCCTCTTGCACGTTTCACCTCTCAGCCAGGTGGAGCACAGAAAGTGTGAGACGTCCTGCGTCTGTAAGTCCTGGATCATCACTTTGTCCAAGTACCTGATGCAACAATTTGTGGTGTGAGACATATAGATTTGTAGATATATTAATCTTTAATCACTCAATAAATCAGGGATGTTCAGTCCTGATCACACTTCGCTGGATTTTTCTAGGAATGCCCTTGTTATGCATCTTGTGTTTGACTGCTCGATGGATTACTTAGTTGTAGTCCATAACAGATTACATGATGAAATTTGTAGTTAGAAATGTAATCTAGGTTACAAAAGATTTTTAAAACATACCAATCAATCTGCCATATTTATATTCATTCATTCATTTATTCATTTTCCTTCAGCTTAGTCCCTTTATTCATTAGTGGTCGCCAGAGCGGAATGAACTGACAGCTATTCCAGCTTATATTTCATGCAGCAGATGCCCTTCCAGCCACAACCCAATACTGGGAAACACCCATACATTCTCACATTTACACACACTCATGCACTATAGCCAATTTAGTTTATTCATTTCACCTATAGTGCATGTCTTTGAGTTTGGACTGTTTGGAAAACTGGAGCACCCAAAGAAAACCCACAACAACACAGGGAGAACATGCAAACTCCACAAAGAAATGACAACTGGCCCAGCCAATTTTTTCTTTTGTTTTACATTATTTCCCAAATTGTTTCCCAATTGGGCTAAATTATAAGCAATATAATTAAATAATCACTTAAATCATCCTAATGATTTATAATAATAATGTAAAAAAAAATAATAATAAAAAAATTAAATTGTGGCCTTTAAACAAAATCACTGAACTATAAAAATCCAATTATGTTGTTTATTAATTTAAGCATTCATTTTCTTGTCGACTTGGTTCCTTTATTAATCTGGGGTCACCACAGCAGAATGAACCGCCAACTTATCCAGCACGTTTTTACGCAGTGGATGCCCTTTCAGCCGCAACCCATCTCTGGGAAACATCCACACACTCATTCATACACACACTCATACACTACGGACAATTTAGCCTACCTAATTCACCTGTACAGCATGTCTTTGGACTGTGGGAGAAACCGGAGCACCCGGAGGAAACCTATGCGAACGCAGGACGCAGGACGCAAACTCCACACAGAAATGCCAACTGAGCCGAGCCGAGGTTCGAACCAGCGACCCAGCGACCTTCTTGCTGTGAGGCAACAGCACAATCTACTGTGCCACTGCGTCGCCTATTTTTGTTGTTTAATTATTGAACAAAAAAAAAACCTTTTCATACATTTTCAATTCAAAAGGTTTTGGTTGACTGAAATGATTGGGAATCCCTGAATTATGAAAACATGAAAACAACACTGACTTTACATGGCCAAAGTATTTCAGGTTTAAAATATTTTTGTCCACAATTCAAGAAGCAAACATTACTAAAGGTCACTAGATATGACGCTGGCATTGTGAAAGGTGCCTTTCCCCAACATTTCATGTAAAATTCATGTAAATTAATTTATTTACATGACATTCACTTTTCCATTCTATGTTGTAAAAAATCGAAAATAGCTGCCTACTTTGTAGACTCTTCTAGAGTTCTCAATTGGTAAAAAAACTAAACAATATTAAGCAATGTTTTGAATGTTTAGTAAGCTTTTTCACAACACATACCTCATTTGTTCGATTCTTTAGGCTCAGTTTTAAAAATCACAGTGAAGGCTAAGGCAGCCAGATCTAAATGTATACTTTTATTTTTGATAAAAAAAACAAAACCAAACAGAAAACCCTGAGAACTGAGCTACTAAACAATTTTAAAAAATTGTTGTTTTAATCTTGATGTTGAAATAAATATTAACAAAACCCAAATGTTGAATAAAAAGTGTCATTTAAATGTATTTATAATATTTTTCCATATTTAATACATCATATTTGTATTTTGTAACATATTTCTGTGTGTGTAGTGTGAACACAACATAACCCTCATTAATAGTATTATTATTAATAGAGTATTAGCTGACTGTTAGGGATAGTCTTTGTGTACAGTAAGATGACCTGTATTAGACATCTATTAGTTGTGTAATAAACATAGCAATGCTTGGTGGGTAGTCAATAGATTGTTGTAGGGGCACCAAAATAAAGTGTAGGGTTTTGTTTATTTAAATTGATCATTTAACTATTATTATTTAACTATACATATTTTAGTAGATCCATTCATTCATTCATTTTCCTTTGGTTTAGACCCTTGTTTACCAAGGGACACCACAGCTAAATGAACCACCAACTATTCTGAGATATGTTTTATGCAGCAGATGCCCTTCGAGCCGCGAAGTAGGTAGGTTTTCCCAGTAGTGGGAAAAACCCATATACACTGATTCACACACACACACACACACACACACACACACACACACACACACACACACACACACACACACACACACACACACACACACACACACACACACACACACACACACACACACACACACACACACACACACACACACTCATACACTACGGCCAATTTATTTTATCCAATTCATCTATAGCACATGTCTTTGGATAGTAGGGAAAACCAGAGCACACGGAAAAAAACCCACCTTACAGAGAGGCCAATTGACCCCACTAGGACCCCGCTTCTGACCTTCTTGCTGTGAGGTGACAGTGCTAACCACTGAGCTACCATGACACCCTTTGTAGATCCAGTGAAATACAAGAGGAACAGTAAGCAACACAGAACACTCACCTGAAGTGTACTCTGCTTCTGCCTCTCTATGCAAAAATAAGAAAACACATGCAAAAGGCAAGACACACAAACACCTACCAATCAGGGCTTCCACCTGAGTTGTCATGCGATATGTCGATGCTCTGGAGTTCACCGAGTGAAAAAGGCATACTGAGCAGAAACACATCCACTCCTCCCCTCTCAAACACAGGCTTCTCTGAGTCCGACAAACCATAAGAGTCACTCTGCCCTTCAGCAAACTGGAGCATCACTTTTACCTGAAAAGGATGAGTTTTAATGACACGCTTTCAAAACTTAAAGATTAGAAACAGACCAGTGTACAAAAGAAAAAACAAGCTTCCTGTATTAAATCTTTTAGTTGAATCAAATAAACTTTTCAAGTCATTTCAACTTAAATCATTAAAATTCATAATTGATCAATTGACTAATAATATTATGCTAAACTATGTAGCCTATTTTTCTTGTAACCTGATTGACTTATTAAATTAAGTTTGAAGGAAAATTTTAATATTGACGATCATATTTTGATGATTAACAATTATATATTGGTATTATAAATTAATTAAGGTTTTGCTAAAGTAAAGATTAAATGCATTATAATCATTAGGCTATTACAGCTATGTATAATCTACTGGTTGTTGAAAGTTCAGAAGCTGTAGAGAAATTTATCTTTAAAAACTCATGTGAGCCCATTCTTGAGATGCTTTTGCTCACAAAGGCTGTCTGTGTGTAAACTGATCATTCTCTGGAGAATTAAAGCAATTAAAAGACAAACTGTGTCTGACTTTATTTAATTTTAGTCCGTCTTCACAAAATGTATTCCTTTTGAACAGGAAGAAAATAATTGGCCATTTCAGCAATATAAAAATGTTTGTGGTTCACCTTGGCAGTGGTGCCAGCTTTTCTTCTGTGGCCTGTCTGTACATTTACAAGATAGTTGTACTGGGCACATGGGTGATTGTCCTCCAACAGAGTCATTTTACGCTGTGGACACAGACATTTAATCACATTTTTACAGTCAATAAAAAAAGATTATTACTGCTTGTTCAAGCAACTTCACAATTCTTGATGTTTAATTAATTGGTATATGTTTAATCCACTTAAACTTGTAAAAACAGTTCATCACCTTAGAATTATAAGATTCTATCTGACATTTTTTTTGTCAAAATTGAGTTCTTATATATTCTTATTAAATGACAACTTATGTGATGTTGTTTTATAAGTTGTTTACATTTTGAGATTTTTTATTTAAAAAACAAAAAAGGTTTTATCTATAAAGTCAAACTTTAGCTTGACTCTGTAAAGTTCTTTCTCCGAGCCATTAGCATTTTAAATGCAATACCTTTAATTCATGAGGTATATAATTCAATAAATATGGCCATATTAATTATATAAAATTAACATATGCACTGGATAAAATATTTACCACAGCCTTGTATGTTTAATTTGAACAAGAAAGAATATTCATCCTAAAACACAAAATAAATGATACAGAAAGCAAAAATCTAACTTTCTCAAATGACATATTGTTACAACAGCAATTTTACTTTTTAAACCAAATTTATAAGCAGACTGATTGTATTTCTTGAAAAGTAATGCTTCAATTACTGATCTGCCAGATAGAATTCCAAGCGGGAAATGGCGTTTTAGAACCAGAAGCTTCTATCTGCATTTGCCATTTCTTTTCACCCAATTTGCAAATTGAAGAGAACTTTGACAAGAGTACTTTTAGGGTCTCTGTCATGTTAAATGTATGAAAGAGAACTGTTTTTCACTTTTTGTTTGCTATATCGAATGCCAAAACTTTGAAGCTCAATATCTCAAGCTCATTTAGAACGTAGATAAAACTATACAATTCCAATGTGACAAATTAACCTAATTGATTTGTGTTGGGACAACATGAAGGAATTGTGTGGAACCAATACATTTTTACTGTGTAGAACATTGAAATAGAATCCTGGAGTATCAATGACAGTACATATTGAATCATTGGGTTTTGATGGTTCTGAAAATATGTCACATCAGACATTTTTAATAGAAAGATAAAAATAAAGTATGTACAAAATGTTTGGACATTTTGCTGTGTGGTCGCTCTGCTTGATTACTGCGCTTTTATTAATAAAAGTTCTTTATTAGCATTGATGATTTCAGGATGAACTTTCACCATCCACTCTTTCATGGACACTAAATTCAAGGACTTTTTAAATCCCCAAAAATGTTAAATCAAACGTCTTTGTAATTGACATCCCCAGCATATATAAGACCATTAAATACCTTATTGTACTTAAAATTTCACATACACTTTAAACATTACATTGAATGTCAGTAATGATGCTTTAAGTATGTCATTTTTAAATATGTAGACCGTTTTAAACAGACAATTTCAAAAAACTTTAATATAATTTGTTGAATTTAATACTGGTCATATTCAAATGTGGGGCAGCACAGTGGCTCAGTGGTTAGCACTCTCAACAAGAAGCCTCTCAACAAGAAGGTCACTGATTCGAGTCTGGGTCAGTGGAGTTTGAATGGTTTCCCTGTGTTCGCATGGGTTTCCCCTGGGTGCTCTGGTTTCCCAATACTGCGTTGCAGCTGGAAGGGCATCCACTGTGTAAACATAAGCTGAAAAATTTGGCGGTTCATTTCACTGTGCAACGTTTGAAATAGAGACTAAGCCGAAGGAAAATGCATGAATAATATTCAATTGTGGTTTCTGAAATATTGATAAAATAAAATATTGTTTGTCATAGTTCTTATATAAGATTTAAATTTGAGATTTTTAAATTAAGAATTTCTCAGTTGTTTTCTGTTTAGTTTTTGAAAGCAGCACAGTACAATTGTTGAAATGACATATAAAATAACCATAAACTTTAAATTCAAGCACTTTCAAGGACCTATGTTTGTTTTTAAGTACTTTCCAGGCCTTGAATTCATATGTCTGAAATTCAAGTACAAGTGTGGCAACCCTGAAAAACAGATTATGTTAAGAACTGTTCACCACAATGTTCTTTGGGAAAACAAACACTTGTCTTTATGGCTGCGAAATCACCCTTTTTTGTAAAAATTATTTTCAAGAGAGTGGGTTATTTACAGATAATATCATTCATTATTCAGACTCGATAAATAATTACTTAATTTATTTTCTTGTCGGCTTAGTCCCTTTATTAATCCAGGGTCCCCACAGCGGAATATACCGCCAACTAATCCGGCAAGTTTTTACACAGCGGATGCCCTTCCAGCCGCAACCCATCTTTGGGAAAAATCCACACACACATTCACACACACACTCATACACTAAGGACAATTTAGCCATCACAATTCACCAGTACCGCATGTCTTTGGACTGTGGGGGAAACCGGAGCACCATGCGAACACGGAGAGAACATGCAAACTCCACATAGAAACGCCAACTGAACCGAGGGTCGAACCAGCGACCTTCTTGCTGTGAGGCGACAGCACTACCTACTGTGCCACTGCTTTGCCCCTAAATAATTACTTATATAACTTATATATTATATATTATATATTTTACATTCTTGGGAGATACAAAAACAGATGTTTTAGCACAATGCCTGTGTTTTTTTTTTATCTCCCAAGAATGTAAAATAACGCTATATAGGTAATTATTTAACAAGTGCAAGTCATGACCGTCTGGATAATATTATTATCAAGATTAACACACCAAAATAAAAAATAAAAAACGTGGGCGCGGTGCAGACTTCATTATTTACATATAATATTCAGAAGTCAAAGTGTTTTGATAAAAATATAATCTAATGACAGAGAAGGAATGAAAAGTCTCATGCATAAGCTAAAACAACATACATGAGATCCTTTTAAGTTGCACGGGTATATGTAGCCAAAAATACATTGTATTGGTTAAAACGATTGGTTTTACTTTTATGACAAAACTCATTACTACATTAAAGTAAATTTAATGTACCATAAATGTATTGTGTAAATTTCCAGCTGTGAAGATATCAAAACTTATATTTGATTAGTAATGTGCATTGCTAAGCACTTCACTTAGGCAACTTTAAAAGTAATTTTCTCAATATTTACATTTAACTTTCAGATTGCAGATTTTTAAATATTATTATCTCAGCCTTCAAGGAGGACCATAACAGAATTAAAATATACTGAATTAAAGTGAAAGGCTGTGTTGCAATGCCTAAAACATCTTTCCTACCTAGCAAGGTCGATTATATTTTACTTGGAAATGCATTTGAATTACTGTTTTAAATAGAAAATGTGACATATTACTTGTTAGCTTTTTACTTTTAAATCTAACCTTTCTAATTATTCTTCAATGTTGGTTAATGGGATTTGTTTTCATTTGCGCTATAATCCACTTGGGTTGGTCATGGCTAGGCCCACAAAAATCTGAGTGCAGATTTTTAGCCCATCATTGAGTCTATTTATGGAGTTGTGTAAATGTATGTAAGTTTATTTTTATTCAGTTTTTAAAATTAATTTCAGTAATATTATTGACTAATAAGAAAATTTTCATATGATTTATTTACAATACAGTTAGTAAAGTAATATTTTCTGTCTTTTAGTATATATTACATATATATTATATGAGAGATTGCTTTGTTCACCAAATAAGTAATCTAAGTGGATTTTCATTGTAAACATTAAATAAAAACTAAATAGCTATTACTTTTATTTAATATATTAGGTTTTTAGTTATGATACCCCCAAAGTCATTCCACATATATCTGCAGATTTTGCACAAAAAAAATGTCTGTAGATTCTGTCTGGCCCTAGTCATGGCACATGTCTCATCAACAAACCACATGTGTGTTAAATAGGCAAATAAATATGAGTGCACTGACCGTTCGGAGAGCTTTGCGGTCTGCATACCAGGCCCACATTACAAGGATCAGGTAGAGCGCAAAAAAGCAGCTGAGCACAACCACCACTATGTAGTTCTCATTTACTGTGGCAAACAAAGCTGCGGTCTTTGACAGATCCACCTGGTTGGGCATCACAAAGAAGGAGCTCCCAAAGAACGTTGTGTGGTTGCACAAACAGTGCGTTAAGTTCGGCGTTGTATTGGGACCAACCTTTAGACAGACATGATATCATAAACATTATGTAAAAACTCCACACAGAAGGTATATTAGTGAGCAGGCATTATGGAGTCTCACCATGCAGCCCTCTCTACTCCACTGTCCATTATCTGTGTCCCAAAACAGGCACTTGGTTACAAAAACAGACATTTTGAAGGTGAGCACATCACTTGAGCTGTAAGCAGTTGGTAACACTGACACCTTCCAGGTCCCATCCAATTCCTTTCTCATATCAGGGTTGATCAGCCAGCGATAACCATCTATTGCGCAAATAATGCAGAGACATCATGGTAATAATAATGAATAACAATGATATATTATTAATTTTAGTAACTGAATTGGTAACACTTTTCTTCATAAAATTGTCATGACACCTTTCCAATCAAAACATGATGGCATGAATATAAAGGAGATTTTATGCATGTTTATGAAAAATTTGCTTGACAAAGTGTCATTCGCTCAGTTATGTAATTTTAAACACAAAGGTGACATTGTTTGAGATGTCTCTGTAAGGACAACTTGACATTACCAAGTGCATAATGTCTTTGTTGTGACAACTTGACGTTAATCAAGACAACATAACTTGTCATAAATCTGTAATAAACATGATCATCGTGAAGTCATTACAATTAAGTCATGAGCATTTTAATGACCGCTTTATTTAGTAGTACAATGAATTTGCCATTAAAAACTATTTTAAATAATTTTATAACGACATCATTATGTTTAATTACCTTTAAAGAGATTTTAATGACAAATTCAATTTGTACCACTGTGGTTGAGGTCAAGTAAGTATTAATGATGCTTCGATAACATTCATGACACAATTATAATGGCATTGTGACAATCATGTTTATGCTAGGTTTATGACAAGTTATATTGTCTTACTAATGCCAATTTGTCACAACAGAGACAGGTTATGATGCATTTGGTTATGTCAAGCTGTCATAACAGAAACATCACAAGCAATGTCACATTTGCATATAAAACGACATAACTAAGTGAATGGCACTTAATAACAGCAATTATAAGCATGTATAAAATGTCCTTGATATTCATGGCATGTCATGTCATGATTATAAAGGTTTCATAACAGTCCTATACACAACCCATTTAAGTAAACCACTGAATTTATTTTTTAAAGTTACCTTTATAGGTCACAGTAGTGCTTTGATTCCAAGAGCTGATGTTTGTCCCATTGGGTGGGTGCAATGTAAAACTGAGGCTTATGTTTCGATTCGGGACTGCTGTTACAACGACAGTCACATTTGCATCTGTGATGTTGAAAGTCGAGGTGACCGCAAACCCATTTTTCCAGGTTATGTCCACAACTTCAGGCTGAGCTGCTTCGGGTTGAGGTAAATATATCTGCACAGAAGCATCAGCAATTGTTTGTAACATCTAGTTCAATTCTCTCTGTACACTCAAGTACTTTTGCTACTTTTGTTCAAACTTACTAAAAACAAGTTGAATCAACACAATTATTTGTTGTTTTTTTGGGGGGCAACTTAATTGTTTTATGTTCAATCTGCTTACATTTGTAAAAATGAATAAGTTAATGACAACATGATGTAATTGTGTGGACTGTCAGGATTCTGCCACTTTGGTCTTGTCAATTCTTGTTTCAGTGGCAGAGTCCAGACACTAGTCCTGTCTTGTATTATGTTGTGTATGGCTCGAGATATCTCGGGTCGAGCACTCTTATCCTGTTCTTGTCTGTCTTTGACTTTTGTATGAGTGCCATCTTGGCCATGCTCAGGCCATGTGCACCGGGTATGCTCGGGATGCACACTCTCATCCAGGTGTGTGATTTGTTCATGGTATGGTGTTTTTGGTCTCAGAGCTCCTATCTAGTTGGTTTCAGTTAGTGCTAGGATTGGAAACATGCTTGCTGCATGTGAGTTCACAGTAAGTGTTTTATTTATCGTAGACTTGTGTTTTACGTTCTGTCTCGTCTTGGTGTTGTATAGAGCACATGGTTCCATGTTTACATGCGGGTCACGTGCTTTAGTATTGTGTTTCATGTGAACACGCGATTACTGAGTTCTCTCATTGACTGTGCGTTCTAGTCCTGTTTTACGTGAGCACATGACTAGTGTTGTGTTTTTGTACCATGTGCTCTCCTGTCTATTGTCTAGTCTCACCCTCCTTTTTATCCCATTATTAGTTTATTAGGTTTGCCTTTCTGTTGGCCAATTATTTTTCCTTTAGAGCTCCTCTTGTCTGCTGTCCTGTGTCATTCTGCCTTTTCCTGCCAGTCCAGTTGAGTTTGTTTGTTTATTTGTTTGTTATTGTTTTGCCCCTTGGGGTAGTTTGTTTTCCTTATTGTTTTATTCCTATAAATAATAATCTTTATTTTTACTACAATTGAGTTCTCGCTCCTTTCCCCACCCACTAATCTTTATATAGAACCCAGCGTTTTTACAGTGTATTAATTATTTCATTAATTTGTGTTCATTTTTTAACATACTTTACACTAAATGGCTTTAAGACTTTACAAATTAAAATGCCCTAAAATGTTCATCGAGCAAGTCAAAAACTGCAAATGCTGCAGTGTTCAGTGTTAGCAATCTTTAAACAGATGATGCAAGATCAATGTAGTTCTCTAACATGCATGTAATAAAATTAGTTAAGTTGTTGGTTTTTACCTCAATGTTCTCTGGAAGATCTTTGAATTTGACTGAAGAGTTGCTACTCTGCAAAGAAAAGCTGCAAACTGTTCCAGTGATGTTTTCGTCAGACTTCATTTCCAATGGATTCACTTTAAACTGAAAGAGCTGTAATAATAACATTTTTAGTGTATTCAAAATAATGATGCTGATAACAATTATAGAAATGAGTCTCTTATTGACAGACCATTGACAACATAGGCTCATTCTGAAAACATAGCCCTATATACGTTTCTGGAAATCGTGAATTATGCAGCTAGAGCTAAGTATGGTCAATCAGTAATTTTGAAAACACTATTGGTAGGGTTTAGTGAAGGAGAAGGGTGGGTCAGTCGATCTGTCAGTCAAACAGTCAGTTGACAGTGGCCTCTGGTGAGTTTACGCGAGATCTCAAAAAGTGTACACAGCAGCCTCTGGTGGATTTGTGAAAACAAAAACTGCAATAAAATGTAGCTCCTGGGGCGTATTTGGCGCTCTCCAGAAATTTATATAGAGGCACATTTTCAGAATGAGCCTGGGTTGCCAACTGAAGGGGGAGATAATACGATCATTTTCAAAACAGAGCAAGTTGTATTATGAATTAATTATAACACGATAAGATCAGAACCTTATTGCAAGTAAAAAGTAATAATTTTGTATTAAGTTTAACTCTATACTAGCAAACCTGGACATTGACATTCCCGGGAGGCAGTTGACTTTTCATTGCAGAAAAAGATGGAAGTTGGCAATATCCTCCATCTGTGGAGCCAATATTCTTTCTACCCAGGGTGCTTGAATTTTGTCTATGTTAAAAAAAAAGTTATACAACAGATGAAAACCTTGGCATATGATTTGAGATGGTAGGAACCATTCAACTAATACTGACCTGCTGACATAAATGGTTCCTGTTGGAAGGTCCTTGACAATGTTCCCATTACCGACAACAGCCATTGCATAAATTTTGCCGGCAAGAGAAATAAGCTGCTCAAACTGTTTGATGAGTGGAACCAATATACAATACAATCAATAAACAGTGAAAATAATTAATTTGTTATTCACTTGGTCTATAAATTACCTCTTCCATGTTGTCAGGCTCACACTCTTGTGAGTATAAAAGCATGGCTGCAGTGCAGTTTACAATTTCACTCAGCTGGTTGTCATTTGGAGTAGATGCTTTCAGGTTTTTATAAATGGCTTGAAGGTAACTGACCTAATTGTTTAGGAAGAAAATAGTTGTGATTGATATACCAAAGGAATATATGAATTAGATAAATTGAAGAAAGAAGATTTGTTGCCAGTTCTCAGAGATGTTGTTGTGAGATATAAACATACTGTCCCTTGCCTACTAGTTGTCAATATAGTTTGGTTGATCATGTTCATGTATTAAAGCCTGGAAGAATTTTGCTACAGTACAGTACAGTAATGATGTGGATATTGCATATCATTGTACCAATGTACAGTTGAAGTCAAAAATATTAGCCCCCGTTTAATTTTTTTCCCAATTTCTGTTCAAGATTTTTCTCAACACATTTCTTAACATAATAGTTTTGATAACTAATTTATTTTATCTTTGCCATGATGACAGTAAATAATATTTTACTAAATCGTTTTCAAGACACTTCTATACAGCTTAAAGTGACATTTAAAGGCTTTAAAAAAATTAAATCTGCTTTTATTCCAGCTGAAATAAAACAAATAAGATTTTCTCCAGAAAAAAATAGATTATCGGACATACCGTGAAAATATCCTTGCTCTGTTAAACATCATTTAGGAAATATTTTAAAAAAGAAAAAAAATTCAATGGGGGCAAATAATTTAACTGTATATTTCAGCATTTCAGCCTCTAGAAAATATATTTTGGCTCAGTAGTTTAGATTTGTACCAGTATGATAACCAGTATGATGTATAATAACATATAAAATTAATATTAGTCTGAAATAAAGTGGCATTGAACAATGCATATTACTTCTTTTTCATATACATATAAGGTAAGGTTATCTTGCTGGCTAATGCCAATGAGAATACTGTAAATAAAAAGTTTTGTTGTAAATAGTTTCTATATATGGAAAAGAAGCAATATGTATTGTTTAATGACACTTTATTTCTGACTAATAATAAGTATATAAGTTACTATACATCATACTAGTACAAATCTGAACTACAGAGCCAACATTTATATTCTAGAGGCTGAAATACTGAAATATACATATAGGCTATTGAATGCTAATATATTAAATACTGTATGCAATAATGTAATGTATAAAAGATATACATTACCCTATCATCCATTGTCAGTTCAATCGGTGTAGTCTCCAAATCTTTTAGCATTGTTTTAGCATCCTGAAAAATTGAAAAGAAGGCTTGGGAGTTCATAAAATATTGTTTATAAAATATTGTTTAGTTTGATGCTTGTATTTTTTATACAGTAGCTTGTATGTAATTTTTCCTTTTAAGTCCACTCTATAAGTGTTTTATTATGGTCTAGTCACTTAAAAAGAACAAGCCCGTAATTTCATTTATTCACATCTACACTCTTAAACAAGTTTAAATTAAACATATTTGATATTTTGTATCTGGGCCATTTGAAGCAACCTCAAAAATAGCACATGGTCCTGTACAGTATTTTAATTATCTGTTGTTGTAATACCATAGTTGTTGTGGTAAAATAATCAATGAATACAGTAACTAGCAATATAATATCACCAAATACTGTATCAGGTTTTCTACAAATAGGGTATATGAATATGTCCCAATTTACTAAAGTGAAAACTATATTACATTGTTAGTAACAGTTTATCACAATAGTTTAAACTACATTATGCTGCTACACCAAAGTGGTGTAAATACTATAATATTTACAGAGTAAAAGACTTTACTGTAGCATGGTTCTGAAACACTATTGTATTTATTATGAATCACTATAGTACCCAGCCTCATTTTTGACAAGCTGTACGTTTAAATGTCTATTAGACATCTATTAAACACAAAGTTATTTGTTTTCTTTATTTGGGCTTTTTTGTCATTTATTTATTTTTTATCAAGTCCTACTTTTTATGAAACAGATGTGGACTGCAAAAGGCCAATTTCTTAACCTGAATAATCTCACCAACCGTCAAAAGCTGGTCAGTTCCTACATTGCCATGCAATGCTGATAATATGTCAGTAACACCTCTGCGCTTCCTTCTGGTTTCTTCACTTGATTTCTGATGAGCATTTAAATCTGTAACAACATAACCACAATATAAGATTTGTTCTATTTTTTTTTAAAAATCATGAGTTTTTTTGATCAACACTAAGTAATTAAATAGCTTTATTGTTTTATATGTGTTGAGAAGAGGAGATTGAATTATTTTGATACCTTGCGTGCAGATGGAACTAAAGCTCATGCTGCAGTTGGGTGTGGTCAGTAGCTGAAATGGATCTTTGACTAAATAAGCGCAAGCAAGGTGATTTTCAGTACTGCCGTCCTTTTTATAAGGGTAAAATGAGGCAAGCTCAAATCCTGTAATCATACCAAAACACATTTAACAAATTTGTGAAAATTATATAATCTCATTTATTTCATTTCCATATACTGCGAAAAAATGCCAGGTTCCACAAAATCAATTAGTGTTGGGACAACATGAAGGAATAGTGGACTGAACATAAAACAAGTATGTTGTTCCAAAAATAAGCAAGAATTGTGTTGTTTCAGCTCATTTTAAAATGAGTAGTTTGAACAAACCGCAAATGTATTTTTTAGCGTATACTTCTTAAATTATTGTTTTTCAAATACAATTTGCAGCATCTTAAGTTTGGTGAAAAAACTCTGTTTTGCTGTTTATGTTTTACTCTTTGAAAAAAAAGCTATAAAAGCTGCCAATTTTGTTTTGTACCTTTAAAGTACTAAGATGAACTCTTTAGATCCAAACATGCACTCAAAAAATATGCTTATTTACTTACTTAAAATTAGCTTAATCAACACAATTCTTGAGTATTTTGGGGAAGAACCTAATTGTTTTATGTTAAATCCACTTACATTTGCAAAAACAATTAAGTTAACTTGGGATTGTAGGAATTGTGTGGACCCCAGCATTTGTTTTACAATGTGTATCTTTTCAAAAGGTACCACCACAGTAACTTTTTTTGTACATTTTCTACTGAGATTATACAAGAGTTATGCTAGCACATGATTCTTCAGAGAAAACTACAGGAGCAGGTCCTTAAAATCAGTAACAACATATTGGATTGGTTGTCATATGACATCAAGCTTTTTGGTTCTATCTGAAATCATGATTTTTCCATTTTTAAAACAACATCCTGAACAGCATGATACACATAACCAATTTTGACAAGATAAAATATTGCAATAACGTCACTTTACCAAATCAAAATAATTCTGTAATTCTGCAAGGAAATTTCTGGATTTCAAATGTTCTTTTCATAAGAGAAGATTGAATCTTGTTCAATTTGACTTTTGCCATCTATCAGCACTCAGCAGGATCTATTTAAGGCACAAGTAGGTCTTCTTTGAAGTACAGAAAGTCTACAGAAGGAAAACCATAAGCTTTACAATTACTCACCAGTGATGGAATTTTTATACATCAAGGTCTGACTGACCCACCATGGTCCAGTTTGAGTGGACTGTGCAAGTACAAGCTCCTTGATCTCATCATTCAAGTCCCTCAGAAGATATCCTCGATGTTTTTCACAACTCTGTTGCGCTTCAATCCATGACATTGATTCCTGAACAAACTTATACATTATTCCTCCTCGTATTTGTTGAACTTTCCTTCCATAATCATATTTTTGGTGTTCATTGTCCTCTGATTCGTCTGTACAAGTTGTAAGTGGCATCAAAACGAATGAAATCCAACAATAAATGAGCAATTGCTTTGAGAAAGCCATAGCTGATAGCAGCTGAGAAGCAGCTTTCCGTTTAGGAAACTTTTGTGAGGACTAGAAAACAGGGAGTCTACGTACATCTTAGGCAAATCTGAAATCTCACTTTGTGAAAACAGTGAATGTGAACTAACTTCATTAGGGAAATGGGAGCAGGCACTCAAATACATGCAAAATCTGACTTTAAACCAAGACTCTGCATTCCAAAAAGGTTCCATTACACTGCAATTCAGGATGACAGACATTTTGATTTTAGCCACACCATGATGATGCAAAATTTATTCATCGATTTCTAACATCGATTCTTAATATTGTAAAATGGTAATAAATTTAATAGAAATGTAGAAAAAATGAAAAAAAAAACTTTGTCGTCACTTTTCTTATGATGATACCCCAATTCCATTGAACTTTGATAGCCTAACAATATGGAAAAGTAAAAGAATCACGGTTTTTATGCAGTTTTTGTATGTAAGCTTTACGATACTAATGGTAATAATTATAATATATAGTTATATATTTTTAAACGTCTTTAAAATAGTTTAAATGAAAAAGTTACATAATCTTTAATTAGCTTAGCTTAACATTAACTATTGTACAAAAGTCACAATTAACAAAGTTAAATTACCTATTAAATTACGCCGAATTACATTTAGCAGTGTTATGTAAACACATCTCACGACAAGTTCAGCTCTTGAGTGAGTGCGTGGTGATGTTGTTCTCGCGAGAGTTCGTTCAGGAAGTGAAAAACGAAGCGCTGCATGTTGTTTGGATAGAGTTGGATAACAACACACATGGCGGGACGGCTGAAGGTGAATTAGCGATGTGCCGCTGTTCTTTGATAAAATTTGTGTTTAAAAAATCGTCTTCAGCTCAAGCAGAACATGTGTTTACAGCTCTCTTAGCTTTATCTCTCAGCAGTTTGAATCGGCTTTGTTAAATACTAAGTTATGGTTATAAAATATCTGTTGATTGTATTTTATTTTGAATATTTTGAAGTGTTGGTATAGCTTGCAATGAGGTAGAGTTGGTTTTATATTCAGACATCTCGAATTTCCCCCTTATAATATCATTTTAGAAGGGTATTTTTTTGAAGTGACACTTCATGTGATTTCAGATCGAATATACATTAAGGTAAAGTTGGTTTTATAGTCGCACATTCAGTCTTTCTCAATAATATAATCTCAGAAAAACATTAATTAGAAATTCTAAATAGTAAAATCACATTAGCAGTCAACAATCTTCAAAGTATAGCATTGTTCACAGTCAAATAAATAGTGCAAATGTTGTTTTAAAGTCATACTTGCATGTGATTTCAGATATTCAAAGTAAAATGGTAAACAATGCATGGAGCTGTCACTGAACGAATGTGTGAATATAAAACCAACTTTACCTCAATCGAATATTCAAAGTTATATTCACGCATTTGTTGAGTGACAACTTGTGACACACACTCTATATTGTATAGAAGTAAAGCTGGTTTTATATTCACACATTCAGACTTTCTGCTTACTACTACTAATATAATTTCAGAAAAGTATTGTTTGCCAATTTTATATAGTGCAATATTAGCAGTCAATGACTATCAAAGTACAACATTGTTCACAGTCAATTGCATAGTGCTAATATTGTTTTGAAGTCATCCTTGCATGCTATTTCAGACTCTATTCAAATAGCGTGGTAAACATTAAAATGAACTAATGTGCGAATATCTAACCTACTTTACCCCAAACTATATTGTTTATCACACCAATTTAAATATTCAGTCTGTAATGGTATGTAAATATGGATTAAGACATTAACACTATTTAATTGACATAGAACAATGTTGTATTTTGGTAGTCACTGCTTGCTAATATGATTTCACCTATTTGGAGTTTGCAAAGAATACTTTTCTTGAAACTTTATTACTTAAGAGAATGCCTGAATGTGTGAATATAAAACCAGCTTTACCCCAATTTAGGTTGCATAGTCTGTTGTATATGCAGTTTATCTGCACTAAAATCCATCTAATATAAGCTTACGGACCTATTTCAAACACCAATGGAAACATTGTTTACCTAAGGTTGATTCTGTTCATTCATTAATTTCAGTAGGCTTTGTGGTCATTTAAAATATTAATTTTTTGTGTCTTGGATGTGTTTTGGTTCTTATTAGAGCTGGGCGATTTGGCCTAAAATCAAAATCTCCATTAATTGAACATTTTAACTCGATTATGATTAATGAACGATTATTATTATTTTTTTTTTGCCCTCATAGTTCACAGACAGGTTTTGTACAGTAAATATGCTCACATATTACCAGTGAGAGATTTTTGAAGAAAGGGGGCATTACTTGATTTTAAAACAATTGAAGGTAACACACTATCTACTACCTATGATTATTTATCAAACATCAATGCTGAACAACTGAAATCAAAACACACATTGCCTAAAACCAACATTCATTTGTTTCCTATAAAAATGTAAAAATAACTTGCACTTTTGGAAACAAAATAAGGTATTTTTAATATTTTTCATTATTAAAGTAGAAAATAAGCAGTATCTCTTCTAAATAAAATACCTCTTGCATATTCTGTGAATAATATTTTAAACGGTGCATTTATTGCATCTTCTTTAAGCAAATAGTTTAATTTAAATAATAATTTTGATGAAAATATGCCGTCTCAAGACATATCAGGCGCAGCTTCGTCAATCATCAATGTAGTGCAAAGTAACATGAAGGTAACAAACAGAGCGGGGTCACGTGACCACAACCTTAGGGAAAGTAATTGAAAAAAATCGACCAGGAAAAATTTTTGCGAATATTGGTTCCAAATGTTGATTTCGATTAGATTTCGATTAATCACCCAGCCCTAGTTATAAATATATTTATTTAGATCTATTTATGTTATAGATTAATAAATAAATAAATAATCAATAAATAAATTGATAAATTATCAATCATGATAAACAAAAGTTTTTTTTTGTACAATTGAAACTGGGGCTGCACAATATCATTTTAGCATCGATATTGCATTGTGATCCTTCGTCACATCGCAGGACATATGCAACGTTGAGCTTGGATTATAGATCATTAATTGCTTGTGTTTTTGAGGCCTGTAATTGTATAATGACCTTTAAAGCATTCAGTCATAAGAATTTCAACATTTTACTTTAACAACCATTCCATTTTTTGTATTACTTTTATTTTTATCATTCCATTACTGTACTTGAATACTGTTAGACTCTGGATATAATAAAACACTTTATTTTAATCGTGTCTTTTTCTTGTATGTATAGATTGTTATGCGTGAAAATACTGACAACGTGCAAATACAGAAATGCACTGCAAATATCACAGACCACAATTAAAATGTGTCGGGGGTGGACCCCAAAAGGTTTATAGAGTGTTTATTAGATTTTGTGGAGATGCACTCCTACTGCAGAATCATAACAATCCATCTAACATGATCAATTATTTTCAAATAGAGATATTCAGTTATCTGGTGAAATTGTATTCAGATAGCAAAATGATCTGAGAATGAGAGAGATTGATTGTCGCTGCCTGCAAAATACTCCTTATCTTAAAGGACTAGTTTACCCAAAAATAAAAATTCTGTCATTTACTTTTCCTTCACTTGTTACAAACCTATTTGACTTTCTTTTTTCAGTTGAAGATAAAATATGCTATATTGAGGAAAGCTGAAGACTAGTAACCACTGATAAAATTTGTATGAATATTTTTACTTCTATGGATTATCAAAGGTTGCACGTTTTCAAGTTTCTTCAAAATACATTCTTTTGTTTTCAACAGAACAATAAAAACATCATAAAGGTTTGGAACCACTTGAGGGGGAGTAAATTTTTACTTTTATGTAATGAGGTAAAGTTGGTCCTATATTCCCACATTCAGACTTTTTCCTAATATCATTTCATAAACATATTCTTTCAAGTTCTAAATTGAGAAATCATATTAGCAGCCAATGACTATCAAAGTATAACAATGTTCACAGTCAAGTAAATAGTGCCAATGTTGTTTTCAAGTCATGCTTGCATGTGATTTCAGATTGAATATTCAAAGTACCATGGTAAACAACATAGAGAGTATGTCACAAGTTGCCACTGAGTGTGTGAATATAAAACCAACTTTATCTCAATCTTTTATGTTAACTATCCCTTTTAAATTATTTTAATTAAAGGTCAGAATAAGTCGTTTTCTGTACTAAAGGCTAAATTTTAAAAGCATTTTAACTTGGTATAGGGATTAATGGACATTTTTAATGAGGGCTTAGAGACTAAATTACCTATGACAACTTGCAACTTGCACAGTAGCACGATCGCCTCACAGCAAGCAGGTCGTTGGTTCGAACACCGGCTGGGTCAGTTAGCATTTTTGTGTGGAGATTGCATATTCTCCCTGTGTTCACGTGGGTTTCTTCCGGGTGCTCCGGTTTTCCCACAGTCCAAAGACACGTGGTGTAGGTGAATTGAATAAGCTAAATTGTCGGTAGTGTATGAGTGTGTGTGGATATTTCCCGGAGATAGGTTGCGGCTGGAAGGGCATCCGCTGCGTAGAAACATGCTGGATATGTTGGCGGTTCCTTTTTGCTGTGGCGACCCTGGATTAATAAAGCGACTAAGCTGAAAATGAATGAATAAATGAATGAATGAATTAACTTTTTAAATCCGAGTTTAGAGCACTGTCTTAGTTAAGCAGGTAATGGATTAGAGAAGAAACTAAAAAGACTCTTGTTACTCAAGTGTCCTCTTTTGATCTTTGCAGAAACAGGCGAAAGATGCTGTAAAGATCATAGGATGTGGCAGTGCACTGTTCCTGGGATACCTCACAGCCTCAGGGGATGAGTGTTTTTATGCCAGTGCACTCATGCCAGTTCTGCAGAGGTTTGTGGGAGGAGAGACGGCTCATCTCATGGCTGTCCGATTGATTGGTCTTGGACTTGTGCCTCGCAACAACTATAAGGACCCGACCTCACTGGTCAGTGAGTAATCTTAGTGATAGACTGCTACAGTGCATAATTTTAAAAATAGCTGTCAATGCTGCACAATTATTTCCAATTTTTAAAGTTAAGTTTATTTGTATAATGCTTTTCCCAATAATTCTAGACCTGTTTTTTTGGGGGGGTTTAGCAGTGGAAGTTTTTATAGTTGAATACACTTAGCAGTGGATGGGACATAGTTTTGCATTCCAATTAGCTCAACTAACAAGAGAACCATGGCATTTTTATCACTTAAAAATCAGGTGAACAATTGTGTCAGGCATAGTGGCAGTCAGAAGAAACAATCATGTAAAATTTAGTGTCCCATCCACAGACGCTGCATTGGGAACATTCAGAAGTATAATGCTTCAAGCTTTAAAATGCCTAAAGCGCATTTTCCCTCCAAGTATGATACTTAAGTGAAGATGTCTCCTTTCCTAGGAGAATAAATGAAGGATATTACATATAATCCCTTAAACACATCTCTTATAACCATTTAGTGTGTACATGTAATGGTCAGAGGCAGCTTTACAGAAAACAATGGATTAAACAAGTTTAAATAAATGACTAACAGTGCAATTTAAGAATTCAACATGTCTCAACAAAGAAAAAATTTTTGAAGCGTAGGCTATATTTGATGCAAGATGTTGCAAGAAGAAATGCACAACTTTAAATCTACTACTTTACTAAAAGGAAATAAACTACTGTTTAATGCAATAACTAGGCCTATTTAAGAAAAAAATTATATTATTAAATAGGTTAAAAATATTTACTTCATTAATATTTCCAGCCAGGTTTTAGTGAACTTCCAATATTATCAAAAACACAGAACTTTCAGTTCTTGTATTTAAAAAGGCCTAAATACATGCAAGGCTATTAAAATATTTTGCTCTTCTTCAACTCTTGATAGCAGCTCTGGATAGCCCCGGACAGTCACAGCATCTCGATAAGAGAGCGGGGATTTATTTAACACAAATATAAAGCTTAAAACATCACTGTGCCTTAGAACATCACTGTTGGCGTTTCTGTGTGGAGTTTGCATGTTCTCCCTGCCTCACGTGGGTTTCCTCCGGGTGCTCTGGTTTCCCCCACAGTCCAAAGACATGCGGTACAGGTGAATTGGGTAAGCTAAATTGTCCGTAGTGTATGAGTGTGTGTGTGAATGTGTCTGTGAATTTTTCCCAGAGATGGGTTGCGGCTGGAAGGGCATCCACTGCGTAAAAAACTTGCTGGATAAGTTGGTGGTTCATTCTGCTGTGACGACCCCCAAATTAATAAAGGGACTATGCCGACAAGAAAATGAATGAATGAATGAATGAATGAATAAATGATTGATTTTCTTTTAACATTTATTGCCATTAGGAAGTGCATGTGATGGGTCGTAAGTTCCAGAACCCAGTTGGTATGGCAGCAGGCTTTGACAAGCACGGTGAGGCAGTGGATGGCCTCTATAGACTTGGCTTTGGTTTCGTGGAGGTGGGAACTGTCACACCAAAACCACAGGATGGAAACCCAAAACCACGTGTGTTCAGACTGGAGTCAGACCAGGCTGTTATTAACAGGTATGACCAAATTTTCACTAAGAGAGAGCATACCATGGTGTTACTTCGAGTTGCCAAAATGAACAGACTAACCGAACATTACATATAATGCTTCTATCCATTATGCTTGCCTTCTTTACTGTTGGTTACTAGTTTACCAATACAAAAGTCAGTTGCTTTAACAACTAAATGGAAAGCACATAAATTGCAATTTGGGATTTAAAAGTTTTGTTGCAAATTTTTAAAAGATTTGCTTCACATTATAAACCTGAATAGTGTTTTCCAAACTTTTTGTTTTTGTTGTTTTTTTTAGTATATTGGCCTTTATTTCTTTGCAATAAGGTTCCATTAGTTAATGTTAATGTGTTTATTTCATAAAGAAACAATGAACTATGCATTTATTACTGTAAATATTACCTTTGGTAACATTAGTTATTACGTTGTTAAGTATAGGCTCCATTCAACCCGTTTCATTTTGGTCAGCTGGGCATTTTTGACTGATTACCACCATCTTGTGACTAAATAATGTGCAGTTTAGTGAATGCTCCATTCAGCTGTTTTCGTTTCTATCAACCTTTTGTGCAATTAAAGAATTAGCAGCCATGTGGTAAGCAGGTTAAGCATCATTCAGGACAGCTGTTTTCCCAGAATAAAGAAAATCAGACTTACACAACTGACAAGACTTTCTGGCTTTCTTCTGTTCTGACAACCGATGAGTTAGGTTAGAATGACAATAAGAATGAACTTCATCCCTAACTTAACAAGCATCATTTTGACTTTTAATTTATGCCTTACTAAATGTTGAACTATGATTAATAAATGCTGGGAAAAGTATTGTTTGTTGTGCATCTATGATTGCAACTACAATAACTAAAATTAACTTAAGGCCTCTTATTGTAAAGTGTGATTGTTTGAGTTTCACTTTATCTGGTAAATTAATTAGACAATCTAACAATAAGTGTATGCGTTTCTTAAAAGGGACTACTTTTTTTACTTATAGAATATACAATATGTTGTAATAATATTTGTCTTTTAACAGCTCTAATGTTTTTGAGTTGCAAATTAGTTGCATATCATGCACAGAACATAAGCAAATCTGTTTTTATTTTTCTTGTAAAAGTGCTGCTTAAGCTGTTTCAGTAATCCAAGCTGGAGATAGCTGGAGTTAGATGGTATTAGCATGTCTCAGTCACACAAAATACTGTTTATGTTCACCATGGAGTATATGCAAATGAGCTGCAGATGAGCCAGCTCCTTCCAAAGGAAACTTGGCAGTCACTCATACTCTGTGCGTCTATCCATTTGTCTGTCTATCTGTCTGTCTGTCTGTCTGTCTGTCTAGCTATATTTATATTTATGTATATGTATGACAGACATATTGACAGTTTACAGAACCTGTTAGACGTGTTTTTTTTATCCATGCTGAAAGTAGAAAGAGAAGAAAAAAACAACCTAATACCCTTTAGTTTTTTTTAGTGTGCTTGAACTTAATACAAATTTCTAATTGTGGTTTTTAAAGTGATATATAAAAGAGATATTTTTTGTCAGTTAAATTTGCTAAAATGTTATAATATTAAACGCTAAAAAAATCGCATTAATATTAGTTGAAGACCAATATTGCCAGACAGGGCTCTGTGAAGAGTCTTCACAGATATTCAAACAAGGGTGGAGTCCAGATGAAGTAAATGAATGGCATTTGTCCATGCTGCAGGTTTTGAATGTCAAATGCTGCACGGCATTTGAAAATTTAAGTCTGGACTTTCTATTTCAAAATGCTTGAGATCTTAAACCAAGAACCTCCATATTATACTGCAGCATCTCAACACTTGGCTTACATTGTGCTTTGGCCATGAAGGATGGCTTCGAATGTGTGATCATTTTTAGCATTAAAAGACCCCCATAGACTAGATGCATTTGGTCAGTACTCAACCCAGACAGAATATGTTAGCCATTCACACTGACAAGTCATAAAAAAAATTATTCTAGTCCACTAATTAAATATTCCCCTATTAAACCGCTATTGTTTTGATGTCATAATACAGTGATCAGATACTTTTTATGATTATCAAACTCTGAGATATTTAGATCTTAGTATTGCCCAGAAACAAGGCCTGTGTCACTGAAATGTTAACTCTTTTTTTGATAAATGTGAAATATTAAACCTTTGTGTAGTGTGTTTCCTTTAGTGTACCCATAATGATGTGTGTGTGTATATTTCAGATATGGATTCAACAGTTGTGGCCTTTCTGCAGTACATGAAAGGTTAAAAGCCAGAGAGCATGTTCAATCAGAGCTAACAAAAGGTAAGTATTTGTTTTGGTCCCACTTATTTTGAAGGCAACAGTGTAAACTGGGGATGAGTTTTCTTTTTGTATTTTCACTCAACACTGTTAAAGTCTTTACATAACAATTTCCATTAATGCTTTGTAAATAAGGGACATTCAGTGATTTTTACTACTTATTTGAATACATCTAAGTGGCTGTGCCAGGAAAGTCATTCTAGACTGTATCTACACTCATGTTCAATATCAGCAGGCAAACCTCTTGGCATCAATCTTGGAAAGAACAAGCTTTCGCCAGATGCAGTGTCGGATTATGTGGAAGGAGTACGGACACTGGGTCCTCTTGCTGACTACCTTGTAGTAAACGTGAGCAGCCCCAACACTCCTGGCCTTCGAGATCTACAGGGCAAGGAAGAACTGCGCCACCTTCTGGACAAGGTATTTAATGCATATTGAGAGATAAAACATTTCTTCATTGTTTACAGACCTAGTAGCTGCCCTCAACTTCCATAAAACAGAAAAATGGTTCGTGTTCATAACTAGTTCTATGATTCTATATGTAGACATACCACCCAGCTGTGCTTTGTTAAAAAAATCACACAAAGAAATGTGTCAAATTCTTGCATGGTCTCAAAATACATCATGAAAGTAACATAGTAATAAAGAAGTGATATGCAAACTAATTTTGGTGTTTTTAAATATTTGTATACACAGCTGTTTTATTAGTCTGAATAAAGTCTTTTTTTCATTAAAAAAATGTGTTTTTTTGATTATGGCTAGTCTAGAGAAGTTTAAAGCCATTTTATATTACTCTAGATTTTTTTTATTATTGTTATTTACTAGAAATGTACAATATTGTTTGCAAAATACCGGTAAAAATTCTGCCCACAATTAAAAAAAAATCGACTTATCATATTAATAATGAAAAACCTACAATTGGTCTGTGCATTGATTTACTATGGTAGTTTTGCATTTATAAACCTGTTTACAAACAGATTTAGTGAAATACTTTGACCTAAATTCACTTTTTAACATCAGTCGAATGTTTAAAATCATGGTCATGGTTTCATTTCACAGAATTAGGAATAAATCATACTACTTTATAGTATTCTATACAATGATAAAGGCTAGGTCAATAAGAATTGCATTTTAAATTTATGTTATGCTTATTAAATACACAGGATCACTTGAAGAATAAATAGTCTAGATATTGCCACAAATTTATCCATCTTTATCCTTTTTGCTCTACAGTATAGAGTGGAGGAACAAATGACGTCAATTTGTATGCCAAAACCCAGAAGCGAGTTAGCATTTGAGCAGTTCCGGTTCCCTCGTCCCAAAGTCAATGTTTTTTTTTTTGCCTGGGATTTCGGTTAAATTGCTTTTTTGCGGCACCCAAAAACTCAAGATACTTTATCGTTTTATTCTATGACATAAAACACATCAGTTACATCACACTCTTGATTTTTAAAATCGGTTATGCTTGTATAAGAAGACGGTTGCTATCTAGTTGCTTAAAGGGCTACAGGCGATGTTGGAGACATTATATGTCATTCAGCTGAACTGGTCTGGAACGCAGCCCACTTGCATTGGGCATTTGGATTTGTCTGCTATTTTCATAAATAGTATTTTCTTTCTGTAATATTTTTATTTTTATTGGGAATTCATATTGTGTGTAGATAATGCCTTTACTAGAGACCGTCAAGACGGATTAATTTGTTGAGTGCTTATTTTTATTACATTTTTATTAGGATACTGTTTACCGATGCAGCCTGTCTCAAATTTTTAATTTTAATGTGATCAGTTAACTGTGATCAGTTCATTTTTTTGTCTTTTTTCTTTCTTTATCTAAACACATTTAACTCTAACAAATAAAATTACAGTGTGAAGACCTCCGCTCTATTTAAAAACTAATTAAATTAAATTAATAAAATTTAACAGAAAATAAATATCTTATCTAATGATTCAACACTTTTGTGTTTATACAACAGTTTGATGGCATAATTGTGTGTATATAAAAAAGAAAATCAAACATGAGTTTAAAAACTCTTGTATGAGGAACTACTTTATTCTGCCACTCATTCATATCTGCAGCTGACGTCAGAACAGCAGAAACAATTGCACCTTTACAAAAGTCATTTTAGAGCTAGTATTTAAAGTGGCTAGTGTTTAAAGTGGCTAAATCAGTCTACAGAGATTTCCTAGTATTTCTCTGTTGCAGTCTCTCCGAAATTATAATTATTTATAATAGGCACTATCCTGATAAATAAACTACATAGTTGCAATCTCAACTGAAAAAGCCTCAAAAGTACATTGTTGTCCAACAGCTGCAATATTTCTAAAACTGTAATGAGTTTATTGATCTGCTGTCACTATATGTGGGCGGAGTAATACAGAAGGGTGAGGGGGCTGTACGAGTGCTAATATTGCTGAATGTTGCACTGCTATCAGCCAATCAGATTTGAGAGCCAGACATATACACCTTGTTATATAACAGTTATATAAATGTAGTATCATACTTGCAACACTGCAATATGGCTGTATAACAGCTTGGCTAATCACTGTGCTACTTGTTTAATATTACGCACGCACGCACGCACGCACACACAGACACACACACACACACACACACACACACACACACACACACACACACACACACACACACACACACACACACACACACACACACACACACACACATACACACTATATTGGCAATAGTTTTGGGACTAGACTTCATTCATTCATTTTCTTGTCGGCTTAGTCCCTTTAATAATCCGGGGTCGCCACAGCGGAATGAACCGCCAACTTATCCAGCAAGTTTTTACTCAGCGGATGCCCTTCCAGCCGTAACCCATCTCTGGGAAACATTCACACACACACTCATACACTACGGACAATTTAGCCTACCCAATTCACCTGTACCGCAGGTGGACTGTGGGGGAAACCGGAGCACCCGGAGGAAACCCACACGAAGGCAGGGAGAACATGCAAACTCCACACAGAAACGCCAACTGAGCCGAGGTTTGAACCAGCGACCTTCTTGCTGTGAGGCGACAGCTCTACCTACGGCGCCACTGCATCGCCCGGGACTAGACTTACACTTTCATTTTGTTTTGTTTTGTTGTTGATGTCAGGTGGTTAAAGAGCGTGATTCATTGCGAATCGAGAATCGACCGCCGGTGCTGGTGAAAATTGCCCCAGATCTTACTACACAGGACAAGCAAGACATAGCTGAGGTCATCATGGAGGTCAGGCTACCATATAATTGACATAGCTATGACTGGGTCATTTAGAATACTGCCATGTTAATGTTTCAGCTAATGCTTATTTTTTCCTAGGTTGGTGTTGATGGTGTAATGGTTTCCAACACCACTGTTTCCAGGCCAGACACTCTAAAAGACCCCAATAGAGTTGAGACTGGGGGACTCAGTGGTCAACCTCTTAAAGAGCTTTCCACTCAGACAGTGCGAGAGATGTACACATTAACACAAGGTACCATTCAATTCTTCAAGTCTTATTTTACTTATCTGTTTTTGGGTGTTTGGACTGATAGAAAGTGAATGTGGTTAATAAGGAAATAAATGTCTGTGTGAGTTTGTAGGAAAGCTGCCAATTGTTGGAGTGGGAGGAGTGGCCAGCGGTCAGGATGCCATGGATAAGATCCGTGCGGGAGCTTCTCTGGTGCAGCTGTACACAGCTCTAGTCTACCAGGGGCCGCCGGTGGTCAACAAGATCAAAAGAGAACTGGATGATCTTCTGAAGTGAGCACACCACTGTTTTATTTTCCCATTTATATTAAGAAACAATCCTACATATTTACTTGTGTTTGTTTTTTTGTTGTTGTTGTTATAGGGCACAAGGTTTTACATGTGTTGCTGAAGCAGTAGGTGCTGATCATAAAACCACAGAGAAAATGGCGACAACCACATCAGATGTGACTCCATAATGCTTAAGAATTAGTATTCACTGTTGGACATGAATGATCTTATTTCAAGTCTTTCAACTATTGATTCAAGAAAAGCTGGAACAACAAAATGAATCATGCTATAGCCATGCTATGGTGATATGAAGATACGCCATGCTGTTGTTATAAATTAATATTTGTATGTAAAAATGCATCCACACGAGTGGTTGACGTAATACTTTATATTCCTGTGTTTAAAGAAATATATGAATTTAAATAAAGTGCACTGCTTTGTAACACTGGTTTGACGTTAAGTGTCATGCATTTGATTTAAACTCCATGTTTCTGAACTCAGTGACCAAAAGAACATGTTAATGCAATGTTATGTATGTTTGTCGTTGAATCTGAATCTGATTACTGGAAAAATGATGGGTTTTGTATCAGAAAATAAAACCTTTTTCATAAAATATCAATGATTTGAATGGCAGCATCAGGTTGATAAATGCGCCACCTGTTGGTCAATTATATACCATTAATACATATTACTATTGAATTTATGATTTTTCTGCCATTTGTACCAAGTCATCTTAAACTTCTCTGAGCTGAAACCGATAAAGATGGAGAAGTGGGTCTGTTTTTATTTTTTAAATCAATGGAGGAACCAATTGGTTACAGTATGCTAATGGTGGTTTAACTACTGGTTTTAAGTAGCCTACAGGGGTGTCCGAACTCAGTCCTAAAGGGCCAGTATCCTGGAGAGTTTAGCTCTAACCCTAATCAAATGCACCTAAACCAACTAATCAAGAGCTGCGTCCCAAATCGCATACTTAGGCACTATTCTATGCCATTTTAAGGTATAAATAGTGTAATTAGTGCGTTCACACTGAAAACTCTAAAAATAATAAGTGCACTTTAATAACCCGGATGCTGAACTCATTCAGCCACTAAAATGAAGTGTGTAATGATGGACACTTCACGCACTCATCGACCGCAGGTTTGCTTACGTAGCGGAAGGGGCGGAGCAATCGACCGCACATGTTGAATAACTTTATTCATTTTGGATGGTAAAAGCAAAATTCTCCTACAAGAGTGATTATAGCGCCTCCCAATGGTGAATGTGGCAATACTCACGGCAGGTATTCATTCATTTTCATGCCGGCTTAGTCCCTTTATTAATCCGGGGTCGCCACAGCGGAACGTACCGCCAACTTATCCAGCAAATTTTTATGCAGCGGATGCCCTTCCAGCCGCAACCCATCTCTGGGAAACATCCACACACAATCTCATACACTACGGACAATTTAGCCAACTCAATTCACCTGTACCACATGTCTTTGGACTGTGGGGGAAACCGGAGCACCCAGAGGAAACCCACGCGAAGGCATGGAGAACATGCAAACTCCACACAGAAACGCCAACTGAGCCGGGGTTTAAACCAGCAACCCAGCGACCTTCTTGCTGTGAGGCGAACGTGCTACCCACTGCGCCACTGCCTCGCCACGGCAGGTATTATTTGTATTATTTAAAATTTGGCAACCATCAGACATCATCAGGGAAACGGTTTGAATTTCCGCTTAGTAAAAAAACATTAGTGTGCCATTTGGGACGACACTACATACATATACTATCCTGTTGAGTGTGTAAGTGCATAAGTACATAGTGCATGAGTGCATCGTGTATAGTGTGCCATTTGGGATGCAGCTAAGCTCTTTCTAGGTCAGGGGTGTCCAAACTCGGTCCTGGAGGGCCGATGTCCTGGAGAGGTTAGCTCCAACCCTAATCAAACACACCTGAACAAGCTAATCAAACTCTTGCTAGACACAGCTGCCAGGAACTTTCTAGTTTATCTAGCACACAGGTGCCAAACTCAGTACCAAAAGGGCCGCAGCTGTGCACAGTTTAGTTCCAACCCTAATTAAACACACCTGATCAAACTAATTGAGTCCTTCAGGCTTGTTTAAAACCTACAGGTAAGTGTGTTGGAGCAGGGTTGGAACTAAACTGGGCAGGGCTTCAGCCCTCCAGGAATTGAGTTTGACACCTGTGTGCTAGATAAACTAGAAAGTTCCTGGCAGCTGTGTTGAAGCAAGTTAAAGCTAAACTATCCCGGACACCGGCCCTCAGAGTTTTGACACCCCTGACCTAGAAAGAGCTAGGTGTTTCTGACCTAGAAAGAGGTTTAGGTGTGTTTGATTAGGGTTGGAGCTAAACCAGGGGTGGGCAAACTCTGTCTTGGAGGGCCGGTGTCCGGCAGAGTTTAGCTCCAACTCTAATCACAGACACCTGCTTATAGTGATCTTGAAGACACTGATTAGAATGTTCGGGTGTGTTTGATTAGTGCTGGGGCTAAACTATGCAGGGCACCTGCCCTCCAGGACAGAGTTTGCCCACCCCTGAGCTAAACTCTCCAGGACACTGGCACTCCAGGACCGAGTTTGGACACCCACACAAAATACATAAATCAAAATATGTTGTTCACAGTGTAAAGAAATGCATAATGTTTTCTTCAGAATGAATGTTCACCACCAAGATCCCCCCCCCCCCTGCGGTTCAAGGCTTCCGTAGAATGAAACTAGACCACACCTTCTACAATGTTTTAATGCTACACCTTGCAAATACACACTGCTTCTTATCCTGCTAAACAAATGACTATTACTCCACTTCATGGAAACAGTGCTTTGGTTTCCATGAGGTAATCCTTCAATAGGTGTGTTCTTTGTGTTGTGCATTTCCAAATAAACATAGATAATTGTTGTTTGTAATGAAATGGGAAGAGGAAAGAAACACCAGTAATCATCAGAAAGTTGTCTATCGTTTTGATTGTATTCTTAACTTATTTCTGGCTGTCTTGCATAGTTCTAACCTTACACATTGAGAGGCATTCACAAATTGTGTTACATTTCTGTTTGAAGATTTAAATAGAACTCAACTAACATTCACAGATTCATCCATATTTATTTACTCTGATTTTGCTCCAAATTAGCTTACATATAAAAATGTAAAAGCTGTAAACAAAACATTTTCAGCAAATGAAAATTGTTTTTTTTTTCCTATATTTTTTTATATAAAACTTTATTTACTGTGACTGTTGTTCTCATAAGTGTGGTGTGGTTTTTGTCTATTTAATATAAGAATAAATGTACATTTCAGTCCACCTTATATTCATTTCAGCTCAATTCATCTTTAATTCTATAGCGCTTTTATAATGTAGATTGTGTCAAAGCAGCTTAACATAGAATTTCTAGTGAATTGAAACTGTGTCAGTTCAGTTTTCAGAGTAGAAGTTCAGTTTAGTTTAGTTCAGTTTAGTGTGGTTTAATTTTTACTGCTGAAAGTCCAAACACTGAAGAGCAAATCCATCGATGTGCATTCCCACAAGTCCCAAACCAAGCAAGCCAGTGACGAGAAACAAGCTTTACCAATTGACGAAAGTGAAGGAAAAAATCCTTGAGGGAAATTAGGCTCAGTTTGGCACGAACATTTCACCTCTGCCCAAACTTCCTGTGCAGAGCTGCAGTCTATAGGCTCTGGAGACTGGAGAACGTTGGACGTCTATTGTGGAGATACTGCATGTGTGTGTTATATGTAGGTTCCACCTTATTAGTGCCGTCAACTCCTAGAGTGCATCGAGTACAGCAGGTTGAAAGGAATAATCATCATATTTTTTGATTATAATTTTTGATAATTTATTCAATGAATATGTGGCCTCTTCAAAGAACTTTGGAATTGGCCAGGCAAAATTAACCACTTAAATAGTATATAAATAGTCAATGGTGAACTGAGGTGGGCTGGTCTAAGTCTTGAAACTCCAGGGCTGAAAAAGAGTCCCACTCCGGCCCTGATGCTTGCACTGCCAAGTCAACACAATCTTACGGCAATTCATAACTTTTTGATTTAGTGGCTAATTCGTATGAATTTGTACAATCTAATTCGTACAATTTAGTACGATTTGCTCATCACCCAATGACAGTACACATTTTCAACCTCTCCCTAATCAAACACAACTGAATCAACACATCAGAACATTAGAAGAGACTCCAAACCTGAAATGAATGGGGCAGATAACGAAGTAAACCGAAATATGTGCTGTTGGTGTGCCTCCAGGAACAGGTTTGGAAAGCACTGATCTAAAAACCTGCCCGGTGAATTACTTGGACCTGCACCTTCACCATGACAGATGCTTATAGTTCTTAATCCCTCCAACCTCTTAGACTGCTGCTCTGCCTCTGCTCTGCCTTACATCTGGCCACAGAAGGACTAGTCATCATGATGGAGCTTGGTTTCTCCCAAGGTTTGTTTTCTAGTTCTGTTAATTAGCTGGTTTCTTGCTACTGTTGCCTCTGGCTTGCTTGGTTGGGGCTGACAGAGTTGCTTTTTAGGGTGTTTTCACACCCTGTTTAGTTTGGTTGGATCGCATTAGAGTTAATTTTCCTTCTTGGTGCAGTTCGTTTGGGCTGGTGTGAATGTAGCAATCACACTCGAGTGCGCACCAAAAGCAGGCAAAAAGCATACAGAGACTTCCTTGAAGAGGTGATCTTGGTGCACTTTTAAATGAACCCTGCAGTGATTTGTTTGTGAGGAGAACATGATTCAAACTAAAACAGACCCAACTGCAAAAAGTACTGCGCCTTTTTGGACTAATCCAGCTGCCGTAGTCTGATGCGCTGTCTCAACTTATGGGGTGTGGAGGAAAAATATTTGTTGACAGCGCTTTACCAACATTTTTAAACAGAGAGAGAGAGAGAGAAAGAGAGAGATGATTAATCGTTGGCAATATTTCTGGAAGATGACCATGTCACAGTTTAGCTAAATTAATTCAGTCCTCCTCCTGAAGTGACGTGCGATGCGCTACAGCCAAGCTTCATCTCGAAATGTACAATTTGTCTAAAGTGATGTATACAAACTATATAGTATACCATGTCCAGGGATTCAATCAGCCAGTGGAGTAGTCCCTCCATAGTCAAAAGCGACCTTTTGTGTCTGCTTGTTTGTTTACTTGCGGGAGTTCCATTGGCATTTTCCCTTCACGCTAGTTCTGACCAATTGAAAAGCAGTTTAGGAAATATGCTTAATAACATCTGGCCAATGAGTAATGAGGATTTTGTCACATGACTGCATTTTGGTTCTTTTTAACTGGTTCAGACCAAAGCAATCAGTGTGATGTGAAAAAGGACCCGAAAATGGCATAAAAATACTAATACTTGTTGCCCTTGGTCTGGACCAAATAAACCGAACCAAAGATTTGAAAGCACCCTTAGTGGATCATCCTTCAACAATGAGATTTGTATTAAAGTGAAGTAAATCGGTTTTAATTTAAGTACACTTGTCTTCTACCACAACTCCCCTGCATGCCTAATATGCTGGAATGTTTACACAATCTTTCCCAGAGATGGGTTGCGGCTCCACTGCGTAAAAACGTGCTGGATAAGTTTGTGGTTCATTCCGCTGTGGCGACTCTGGATAAATAAAGGGACTAAGCTGAAAAAAAAAATGAATGAATGAATGTTTCCACAATCCAGAGTATTGTTTTGACTTTATAATTCTCTTTCCTCCATCTGTGTTAAGACACTTTGACACAGTCCACATTGTAAAAACGCTATAGAAATTAGATGACTCGACTTGACTTGGAAAATGGCCCAGTAGAAAAAAAAATTAAGTTCTTGGGATACTGGCCTGCAGGCTAGTTCATATAATTAGTCCGTATTACTACCTAATGGAAAAGCCTGAGGGAAAATGCACCCTGGTACACTGAAAATTGTCCAAGCTTCCCAGATCTGAGTGTGTGATACAGTGCATGCAGAACGCATGTGTGATATCCTCCAATTGGTTCATATGCAATCATATACAATACAATTTTCTGTGAAAACTCCTACTGACTCTAGACAAGATATTATATTAGAAGACAAATGGTGTTGAATCCTAAATATGAGCCAGGCGTTCTTAGAAAAACCTTAAAACAAACAAATAAATAATTTTAAGCCTGTTTGTTAAGATTTGTATTTATAGATCCAGCATGATACAAATATATAATGTATGACCTTGTCATTATTCCACGGCCTTTGCTGTCAGTGCAGCTAAACTTCAGGAGGAATAAAAGAGAGTGACCGGACCTGTTACCTCGACCTGAGTTATTCATTGGGTCTGTACTTTGCCAGAGGCACTGGGCAGTCTTGCTCTCTCATGGGTGAAATGTGTGATCCAAAAGAACCATGGACCCGCTAGACTTTTTGACACAAAACACAGAGTCCACAGATCTGAGAGGGTCAAGACGAAGAGGATTCAGACAGCTGTGACCCCATCAAATGATTTATTGAGACTTTAAAACAAAATGTCAACTCAAAGTGAAGTCCATTCTTTTTCTAAAGCAGGGGAAGCAGATAGGGTGACCAGTGTTCTGGACATTTTACCTCGAAAACACTGGATCATTTGAGTATGTCTGAAGACCTTCATTAGCTCAAACCTGTAGGGCTTTATTAAGGCAGGAGGAAAACTCTATTGGACAGTGGTGCTGATTTGAACATTCCTGCTCTAAAGCTCAATAAATATATCATGTATCCAACTCAGAAATTTCCAGGCAAGTGTTGCTCTGTAAAAAATTGTCCATTATTATAACGATACAAATCTGTAAAAATGCTACATAAAAATTGCTACCTAGTTAGATATGTAGGTTTCTATACAGTATGATGTTTTATTAACATTATTCAGGAGATTGTTTAGATGTTTTAACATAGTTCATTTGGCAACAGTTTACTAACAGCATTTTCGATAGCTATAAGAATACTTTTGTGTGTGCATAAAACAAATTTAATGACTCGTGAACTCAATATACTGTCAAATAAACAATACAAAATGTTTTGTCATTATTTTGGTTTTATGTGCACTAAAATTGTTATTGTAGCTTAATATTATTCCCAATGAATCACTAAAAGCATACCTAGGCTCATTTTAAAACCGTACCGCTATATACATTTCTGGAGAGGGCCAAATAAGTTCCAGGAGCTACATTGCAGTTTTTGTTTCCGCGAATTCACCAGAGGCAGCTGTGTATTTTTTTCCAGATCTCAAATTTCTCTTGCGAGTGCAATTTGCACCTGTTGTTCTCATGCAAATCCACCAGAGGCCACTGTTGACTGACTGACTGACTGACCAATAAATAGACTGATTGAATGACTGAATGACTGATCAACTGACCCACCCAGGTCCTTCCCTAAACCCAACCAATAGTGTTCAAAAGCACAGACTGACCTGCCTACCACCTTATCTAAACCCAAGCGCAGTGTTTTCAAAAGCAATCCAGAAAATGAAAAGCCCTCACCTCATTTTACCACATTTTCAGATTTTACCTCACCCTGTTATTTACTCATTTATTTTTAGCTTTTGTTTTTGTCCTACCTAATTTCTGGAATCTTGAACCCTGTCATTGTGGTCAACTCCTCTCTGTTTCTCAAGTCCCAATGTCAAACATCGCAAGCTACTGGACAAACTGGTATTAGCAGGAAAGTTGTTCATACGAAAAGGAATAGCTGCATACTCTCTTATATAATTTAATTTAAAGATGAAATGCAGCCATACGTTCCTCTGGCTACATAATTCGTGACCTCCAGAAATGTATAGGGGGACGATTTCAGACTGAGCCTATGTTGCTAAAAGCATATGGTCTATTTTGGGGATGTATTTTTTCTGAACTTTCAGGAAACTTACTGTCAACAGAGGATAAGGGAGCTCTCTGATTTCACCCAAAATATCTTAATTTGTGTTCTGAAGACAGATGAAGGGGGTTGAAATAAGAGTAAGTAGAACCATTTTAATTCTGTGTGAACTAACACCTTTAACATTGCATAAATTACCATAATATGACAGTTTACCCTAAGTTTTGAAATGTTTCTATGCTATTTAATGGTACATTTCTGGCAACCACAGCTTCCAGTTTTTTTTTTTTTATACTATAAATGTTTCAGATAACCTATACAGAATGCTATCCAGGAGCAGGATAGGACACCCTTAAAGGGCCATGAAACCCCCTTGTTTCAGCAGGGTGTTTTCACACCTCTACTTTGGAAAAAGTCAGAAAAGTGGGCGTGTCAAGCTCTGTTTAGGAGGGAGTGTCGGAGGAACTAAAGTGGGAGGGTGTGGGAGTGTCTATTTGGGCACGCACGAGTTTCAGTCAAAATACACACAGGAGAAAGGGATGGTGTTTAACCTACATGGACATCTGTAGTCGAATTATTTGCCAAATTATTAAATGGTGGACTTTAACTGCAGTTTGGCTCTTTCATTCAGGGAATTCATTCATGCCCCTCGTGACAAACGAGATATTTGATTCGAGGATGTGCTCTATTGCTATTTTTCATTTTTCATATTTTTCATGCAATGTTTGATATCGCACGGCGAATGAGAGAAAAAAACCCTCTGCATTTCTGGAAACTTAGATGCACACGACAGGTAGTGTCAAAAAGCCGTGTGTGTTATTCCGGTCACAAAATGCGGTAAAAACCCTACACGAGGTTAAAGTTTGGTTGTGATGCTACACTCGGTTTACACTCGGTGACTCGGTGCAATAGTTAACTTAGTTCGATATGAACAAACTGAATAAACAAAGAGAACTGGTCGCTCACTTACCAAATCTGTAGAGACAGGACAATCACCAGCAACTAGAGCCGCATCTTTATTAAGAGGAGACTACAAGCGAATCCGATCTCAGCGTTTGCAGATGAGAACAGCTCTCAGGTAAACAATAATCCTCTTTAGACACGTAAGTTATTGTTGTCGAGCGTCGCGTACACTGTTAATCCACACGTGATCCAGATGAGCTCTCACAGAGAGAAAATGAAAACGAAACTTAACTGCAGCAGACTATAAAAGCAACACTTCACGCTTGTTTTGCCAACACAACGTGGCGTCTATGTCGTGTAAACACAGTAATGAATATTAATGAAGTTGCACAATAGAGCGCGCTGATTGGTTTGAACCAAGCCTTACTCATGCACTAATGCATCACACTGTAAGACGTAATAAGACTCACTCTGGCACAGACGTCCAGTCTGCACGCTGGAATACAACGCTATTATGTCATGACCGTGACGCAGCTTTAAAAATTCGTTTCAAACAGGAAGCACGAATTTGCTTGAAATAACGCAAAAACAACCAATTTACACTTTTTAGTGAAATATAGGTGTCCTAATAGTGTTTTTAGCAGTGTGGGACACATATACGACTCTCAACAGCTCAAAAAATTTGTCTTGGTGTTTCGTGACCCTTTAACATCAGATATGGGTAACTCTAGTACAGGGGCTGCTGTTCTGCCAGAGTTCAGCTCCGACCCTAATTGTTGCAACATAGGCTCAATCTGGAAACGTGTCCCTATGTTCTGGAGATCACAAGATAAGTAACCAGAAGTACATATGGCTGCATTTCGTCTTTAGCACGAATGCTACAGGATGGTATGCATGATAACCTCCTTATGGATGGCTTTTCCACTGTTACCAGTTTCTCCAGTGGCTCACAATGTACACTGGTAAACATGTGACTTGCAGAGTTGACCGTGGTGACGGGATTGGAGTCCTGTTCCAGAAAGCAGGTAGGGCGAAAGCCAAAAAATAATAAAGTAAATAATTTGCTTTTGATTTCTTTGGAAAACACTGTCGGTTGTGTTTAGGAAGGAGGAGGGATAGTCAATCAGTGCTTTTGAAAACACTATTGGTTGGGTTTATGGAAAGGGGTGGGCGGTGGTCTATATGTGCTTTTGAAAACAGAGTCAGTTGGGTTTGGGAAAGGGGGAGGGTGGGTGAGTTGATCAATCAGTTAGTTAACAGTAGCTTCTGGTGGATTTATGTGAGAAGAGCAGAAATTTGAGATCTCAAAAAGTGTACACAGTGGACTCTAGTGGATTTGTAAAAACTGCAAACTACTGCAACTACAAAAACTGCAAAAAAGCATTGCTCCTGGGATGAATTTGATGCTCTCCAGAAATGTACATTGAGGTACGTATTCAGAATGAATCAACAACAGTGGAAATGTAAAGTTAAGTCCATCCCTGGATAAAATGTAAACAAAGTTAAATCTAGATGTACACTCTCAGAAATGAAGGTGCAAAAAGCCATCACAAAAAAATACACTTTTGTGTTTTTTGGACCCTTTATGAGCAATCTATCTTTTGAAAATGTAACTGCCTTGTCCCAGTGACAGCATTTATATATTTCTGAGATATATCTTGAACAAATCAGGAGTGATCTGACTAGAAAAAAGCAACACATTTTATTCAGCCTTGAGGGATAACTCCATATGGCAGATGTTTTTTTATGTTAATTAATAAATTGAACCATATTTAAATGTTGAAAACCTGATAAAACAGTGTAATACACTCATGAACACTTGCTATGGTCATTTTTATAGTTCTGCATTGCTATTAGGATGCAGAGCACAGTTCCAGCTTCATATGGCAGCTGTTGATTCTGAAGAGGTTCAACCTTAAGGGCATGGCAGCCACGGGTTTAACTGCCTTTCCATTTCCTTCTGCCATACCCATTATATCCCACTCACGTGTGTTAAAAGAGAACAAAAAGTATTGCAGGGATTGCTGTCCACAAAGTGGCCAAAAATTCTGATGACAAAGGTGAGAAACACCTTTTCTAAAAAGTACAAACTTTTTACTGTTGAACTTTATCTGTATGTCATCTTGAGCCATACGATGAATTACTGCCATGAACAGATGGAAATGTAATAATTATTTATTCAAAGCTCTTATGGTTTAGCTCATGTGCCATTTCTGTGCCAGCCCTGCCTGATCTTCCTGATCCTTTTAGTCTAGAGGATTATTTGCCCATTTTACCAACTAACTTCAATAATAATAGCAGATTTTTATCATTTTTTTCCCCTGTGAGACTAGTTGGAAGCATACATGTGTATGAATAAGAGTTTTGCTTTGTAAGAATTGTTATTAAAATTTTTGAGATATATATAGCTAGTATTACTGTAACAGACAAACTAATAGCAGCTACAGTATATCTACAAACAGAAAGGTAAGCTTACCTAAATGTTTTTAAATGTCTCTCTTTTATGTATTTATATTTTATATAGGATAGTATAAAATAAGATATTTGTGTATATACTGTACATTAGTCAGTGCCAAAGTCAAAACTAAAACTCTTCTAATAAAATACAATGACAATTTTTTTTAAGATCACTGTGCAAAAGTGAGTACATGAATATGTTTGAGAAAAAAAATATTGATGTAAAATAATAATTTTAATAGAGAAGAAAAATCCAAAATTACATTTTGTAGTTTGTTGTTTTTTGTATTGTAAGAGTTATCTTCCTATTTCTAAAAATGCTAGATGACCAAAATCTTATTTTAAAGAATATACAATGTTAAAGATTTTCAATTTTAATGTTTTAGTTTAAATGCGTATATACATACATACATACATACACACACACACACACACACACACACATACACACACACACACACACACACACACACACACACACACACACACACACACACACACGCACACACACACACACACACACACACATATATATATATATATAAACACGTCAAGCTATGAGAACCAAACCGAACCGAACCGAAAACCGTGTTAAAAAACTGAGGTATGTATTGAACCAGCCCACGGTTCAATACACACCTCGATTTTTTAACATGGTTTTCAGTTCAGTTCGGTTCTCATGCCTTGACACATGTGCTTTTTTTATATTCTATAGGCAATAGGAACAGTAAGAGGTTAAGGAGAAAAATAAAAAGGATTTATTGCAATACTCATTTTGTTTTACTTAAAAGCCAAGAAAAGTACACTAGTTCCTAGTGTATTGTATAAAAAAATTAACAGTGAAATCTCACAGCTGCTGGTAGCCCATGTACAAACTAGGGAACACATTAAATCCTACACTTTGAAAATTAACATATATATGAAGTTAATAAAGATAACTTGGCCATTTCAAATTAACATTTTGTACTTGAGTAATTATAAACAAACCATCTTAATTATCTCTGTGCTGAAAAAATGTGAGGCTGTAGTCTGTAACGCAGATCAAGTGCTTTTATAAAATGACAAAATCCCACATCTCCCATCACCAAAAACGTCTGCAAATCTTTAGAAATAAACACACTGCACTGCCTTTGTTATTTTATGTGTCTCTCGGAACCAGTTGGGTATGTTTGCTTGAAAGATTCAGCGAGGGATTGTTGCTATTTGGAGGACTTTATTACCTTCTCTGCTATCCTGCCTTCAGACAGTGATATTGCTGGGTGATGGCGCTGCAGCTGTGCAGTCATGGGTATACATGTAAAACAATGCTTGCACAGTTATTTTTTGTTCACCGTTTTTTCTTTTATTTGCATTAAACTTACCGGCAAAACCGAAATGTCCTCACACCGCAGATTTAAAAGACGCCGCCACTTTCTCCTATTGTTGCCTCACTTCTCCGGCGCTTCCTTGTACTGTTGCTTTAGCCCATACACAACGGACAATTTAGCCTACCCAATTCACCTGTACCACATGTCTTTGGACTGTGGGGGAAATCGGAGCACCCAGAGGAAACCCACGGAAACGCAGGAAGAACATGCAAACTCCACACAGAAATATATATATATGCATACACATACACACACACAATATTTTTGGATTGTTTAACAAAATGTTTTCATTAAAACATACATTCTTTTTTCTTTAAAATGTAATTAATTTCATACATTTTTCTGTAGTTTTTCCTTTTTTAAGGGCGGCATGGTGGCTCAGTGGTTAGCACTGTAGCCTCACAGCAAGAAGGTCATTGATTCGAGTCATAGCTGAGACAGTTGGCATTTCTATATGGAATTTCTGTGTGGATTTGTGTGGTGAGAGCTGATAAATCAGGGACTAAGTCGAAGCCAAATTAATGAATATTTTTAAATTCATGTCTAATTTTAACAGTTTAAAGCTTCAAACATAGCATATCACTGGTAGCAAATTAACCCACACAGCAAAGTACATTTGCTTCCAAATACATACTTAGTTTAATCACGTGTGTAACCTGACATTGTGGCTGGTGGGAATACAGAGGTGCTGTTTACTCTTGTCACTAAGGTCACACGGTGGCACTGGCAGGGACATGTTTCAGCTTGTATGTCTGTGTGTTTACTCCCTCACAACTACAAAAATGTAAATCAGTCCTTTGGAAAGTCTGCTGTTGGCAAGGAGACAGTGAAGGGCAGTGCTAGAAGCAGCTAGAAGTGCTTTAAAAATAGAGCATTTTTACCTTTTCTGGCCCAGGTGACATAGAGATATATTACGTCAAAATAATTATGTACCACCCGTGGCCTTGATATTTTTTCCTTCTTAGTTTTTGGTGGCAGCGTTAATGTCAAAAAAATTGCTCTAGGCGTTAAAGTCATCCACTCACACACACATTTTGTTGAGGCATGTTATTTTTATTATTTTTTTGGTGGTGTAAAAATAAACATCTCTAAAATAAAAAAGAGCTTGGGCCAAAGTGAGTTATATTCATCAAAAATTCATTTTCAGGGAAAAGGGAGATGCTGCGTCTGCTCTGCTGCTACAATATGTGAAGGATGGCTTGAGATGAATTTAGGTGAATCTTACAAAAGCACATTTGGGTCAACCAAACATCAAAAAATGAAAAGCTACAATTTGCAATAAAGAAAAAGCTATTTGTATTTCGACCATTATACAAATTATTTTTGTATTGTGATTTTTTTTCATACTCTACCTGATAAAAGTCCTGTCGTTGATTCTAGTTGTAAGAGCAACACATATTAACTTGTCTTCTAGTTGATCATTTGTAAAAGTGGCAGATAGTAGAGTTTTCTGATGAATTATGTGTTAAACTGCATCCCAATCATCCCAAATACTGCAGAAGACCAAATGAAACCAGCATAGACTTGCAAAATTCAATCAAGTTTGGTGAAGGAAAAATCATGGTTTGGGGTTACATTCATTATGGGGGTGTGCGAGAGATCTGCAAAGTGGATGGCAACATCAACAGCCTGAGGGATCAAGACATTTGTGCTGCCCATTACATTACAAACCACAGGAGAGGGCAATTTTTTCAGCAGGATAGCGCTGCTCCTCATACTTCAGCCTCCACACCAAAGTTCCTGAAAGCAAAGAAGGTCAAGGTGCTCCAGGATTGGCCAGTCCAGTCATCAGACATGACATTATTGAGCATATCTAGGGTAGGGTGAAGGAAGAGGCATTGAAGATGAATTCAAAGGGTCTTCATGAACTTTGGGAGTCCTGCAAGAACGCTTTCTTTGCCCTTCCCGATGACTTTGTTAGTAAGTGATTTGATTCATTGCAGAGCTGTATGGATGCAGTCCTCCAAGCTCATGGGTGTCATATACAATATTGATTCTTTTCCCACTGCACCATGACTTTATATTCTATACTGGGCAGTTTTCTTGTTAAGTGACAAGACTTTTGTCTAAGTAAAGTTAAACCTTACTGTCCTAATTACATAATTAAAAATCAAGGCATGATCATATTTTACTTTGGTAAAATGAGCGTAATCTAGAGGCCTTTGCCTTTCATATAAGCCACTTCTGATACCAAATGATCAAATAGAAATCAAGTTATTTTTACAAGCTATTTTAAGACAAGCTATTTTTTGTTGTTCCTAAAACTTAGATAAATGACAAGACTTTTGTCAGGTAGTGTATATTTGCTAAAACAACCTCATGCATTATGCAACATTATGCAATTCTAAGTTTGCCTCACACAGGTGAGCGGGCTTGACAAACCACCTGCACAAAACGCACTCTTTCATCTCTCTAACATTTTAACTGACACCTGCACCATTTTTGCATATTTGCACCAGACACATTCCAAAATTTAAAAGGGCAGTAGCATGACAGTACACATTTACCATATGGTTAGTGTAGTAAAGTTTATTTGGAGGATGGGAAGAAGAAGATGGGTCGGTGATTTAGGTAAGCAAACGTATTTTATTTTTCCAATAGTCACACATTCTCTTCCCCTTTAGAAGGGTGCCTCTCCGACCCAATCACTAGAATAAACAGGTGTTACTTATTGTTTCTGATTGGCGCACTAACTAGCCGCCGGGCTCTGAGCATGCTCTCCCCCCTCTTTGGGTTTTTGATCATGCTTACCTCTCCACAGTTAAGCTGTGGTCACACTGGGCTTTTCCTCTCATAGACTTCCATTCATACGCACACGAATGCGTCAGACCGGAAATGCGTGGTCATGCGTCAAGTTTCGCAGGTTGCTGCGGTGCAAAGTTCAATCTTGGTGAACTCTGACCTGCGAAATCGCATCACTTGACTTTGTGAGACCAACCGAGGATTAAAACATGACCTCTTTAGACAGAAATTTAAAACATAGAGCAATCGCTCGCTTTTTTAATGCCTAATAATCTTGTTTACTACCGGAAGTAGTAAGTCATCCGGGTACTTCTCGCATACTGTTTTTCAAATTCTATGAATTTGGACATGCTACTCGGCTCGAATACTGATTTTAGCATACTGTATAATATGGAAGTATGCGGTTTCGGATGCAGCCGTAGTGTCACGCAAGGTCTAATGCAAATAAAACACAAACTAACATATTATTTATGAAAAGTTATCTAATTTCTTAATGTTTACTTTACACCTGATACTGCTCAGTGGAAGCCTTTAACCGTGAGGGATGGCAATTAACTGTTTCAACAAAATGGTGGATGGATCAACATGTCTGAAGAGGTTGAATGTGACATCTACATCTATGGGAATACAGAAGAAGTCTACACGAATGAAGTCTCTTTAAACTGAAATGCTGGCGATGGCAAGGTTCACAGCAAAAGCAGGGAACCTAATGGTTACCAAAGCTAATAGGTTTGTTGATACCATATCAAAGCATTTGAATCCTCTTGATTAAAAAGGATTGACTTAGACCACATGATCATTGTATCACCTGACTGCCACAGATTAATTTAGGCATTATGTTAAAACATTATGTTAACAATGGATCACAATTCCTAGAGTGTAACCAGCTTACTTTAATCGTAAGATTTTCTTGAGAAAACACACACAGTCATCTTGAAATTAATCACAACATGCTATAAACACAGATTGTGACTCACTTCTAAATTCCCTTGCTAATACATAGAATAAGTTAAAAGTTTTTTTCTCTTCCTATAGACATTGCTAAGTAAATGGCTGTTCACCAGAGTGCCTGCTATACAGTGTTTTTATGACTTGTCATCAAAAGGCCATATTGGAGACCATATCGTAAATATCAACAACTGGCAACCGACTTGCAATTTGTGGTGATTTTTTGCTGCTACAAATGACCAATTATCACATATTACAAATAGATGATCTATGATAATGGAGTGGACATTTAAACACTTTAAGTGCTATAAGCTGCCAAATATTACAACTAATCAAGTGGAAGAGAGAAAGAAAAAAACATTTCTGGTCAATATATTAGGCTCATATTTTATATAATACTGCTTATGTATGTTTTACCACCTATTAAAGAGTCTCTATTATGGGTTTTTAAAAATGACCTGCAATGTGTAAGTTTAACACAGCACTACGTGTATGAAAACATCCAGCTGAGGCTTAAATCTGAAAGTGTACTGTGTTTAAAACTTTGTAACTTGTAATCGCTCTGCACGGCCCGTAATCCTTAATTTTTTTTATAGATCAGTGCTTGGACTGTATCTCTCAGGTTAAATCTTTATGAGGCTATTCACATACTGCGTCCAAAGCCACGTTGAAAATGTGGTGTGCTTTACTGATTTTAAATGCGTTTCTGAACTGGCGATCCTCTGCTGTTTGTCTTCATTATGAGCACCATCAGCTGTTCCTCACATGCGCGGTGCAGTCAAGTTTCAAAATAGTTCAACTTTTGCCACAGTGTGGATTAATGCAGAATGTGTGTCATTGTTACTTGGGGTTAGGGTTAAGAGTAGTGTAATGTGCTGGAGTTTAACTGCTTTGCTTTGTTGCAGTCCTGCATTGGGCTCTCACATACTCTCTGCTACTTTAAAGGCGTGGTGGGTGTTTCTCTCTGTTTGTCTGACCAATCACAACAGACTGGGTCATCAGATAGCAGATTAGCTTCATGCTAAGGAGGGGCTTGGGAACAAATTAATCGCTGAACAAATCATATGGGAGATGCTGGGATAATTAGGTAAAAATAAATGCATATTATAAGACAATGAAAGTGTTCTTGACCCTGCACAGATATCAGCCTGTTGTTGATGATCCCCAAAACCAAAATATGGCCTTTTATGAAGCAAACTAGGGGCTCTTTAAATTCAGTTTTTCAAAATATTCCACTCTTCCCTGCTACTGAGTCTTCTATATGATTTAGCTTCTTCCACGTTTATTTTTTATGTGGTTTTGATGGTATAAAAAGCAGAATAACATTTTCAGAACATTAACCATGCAATCCATGCTGTTGTTTACAGTTTTGCAAGTAGAGGAGCAGTGTACTGACTAAACAAGGAAGTATGTGAAAACCATCTGTAGTTAAGGTATTGCTTTAAAACCTTTATCTGTATCTTTAACATACGACCATGGGCCAGTGCTACATTTGGGGCTGTTTGTACAGTTTTGGGTAAAATAATTTAATGGATTTTAAGCAGTAGATGAAAATATATTTTAAGCGATATATATTTTAGTTTTCTCACTTTTGTCCAAGACCCCCACTGTTCCCCACTTTTGACTGCGAGCGACTCCCCCTCCCGGATCAATTTGCGGAGTGGTCACTTCCGCTTTCACTTTTGGGTTGAATGTGGCGTGACCGTCTGTATATACTAACCCAGGCTCATTCTGAAAACGTAGCCCTATATACATTTCAGGAGAGCGCCAAATCCATCCCAGGAGCTACGTTTTTTTGCAGTTTTTGTTTTTGCGAATCATCCGCTGTGTACTCTTTTTGAGACCTCAAATTTCTCTCATGAGTGCCGCTCGAGCCTGCTTTTCTCACATAAATCCATTAGAGCCCACTATCGACTGACTGACAGACCAATTGACTGATCCACCTTCTTCCTTCCCTAAACCGAACCAATAGTGTTTTTAAAAGCACCAATTTACCCACCTACTCCCCCCCTTCCCTTAACCCAACCAACAGTGTTTCCAAAAAGATTCCAGGACATGAAAAGCCCCCCCTTATTTTCATATTTTACCACCTTCTCACCCTGTTGTTTTTTTGTTTATTTTATTTTTTGGCTTCTGATTTTTCTTACCTGCTTTCTGTAACCATTCTACACCACTCTTAAACCCCTTCATCATGGTCAGCTCTTCTTTGCATCTAATGTCCAACAACATACTCGGCGAGCTACTGGACAAACCGATAACAGCTGGAAAGATGTCCACATGCAGGTAAGCGGTCAGCTGGTAAGCGCGAAAAGGATGTCATTAAACCACCCCTATTGTTTGTTTTAAAGACAAAATGCAGCTATACATACTTCTGGCTACATAATTCACTATCTCCAGAAATGTATATAGGGGCACAATTTTAGAATGAGCCTATGTTGGTACAGTATATACACAGTTTTTATTTACCTTTTGAATGTGAGGGACAAGTAACAGCCTGAGGCAGTCAGTGTGTACTCTTGAGTAGCTGTATGTGGTCCTGCTGCTGAAGCTGTGCATATTTAAACAGAAGACTGACAGACTTTTAGCCCTGTCATATATTATTATCTACACTCAGTGAACACAGGGTATACATTTGCTTCAACTTTTTTTATTAAAAATTCTGAATATTCACTCTATCATTAATATATGTAGCAGTGACAATATACTTCACAGTGATAAGTGTCTGCCAGTTGGCAGGTAAAGTAAAATATTTACAAACTGCATTTTATTTCACAACCTAAAGTATAACACCATCCCCTTTGCTTATCCCCCCAAAAGGTACCTTAGCTATATTACTGCTTTATAACTGAAGATTAACTATAATGGGTTTGCAGTTTAATTTGATGGTCCCTTTAGAGATTCAGTTGACTACAAGCAATTTTGACATGTCAGCTATCTCTTATTAAAAGATAAGTGTCAGGATCCAGCCCTGACAGTCTTGTCTGTCTTGTCACTATTTAATGTTTTTATTTTAAGGCTCGTACACACCGGGATGCTTTTCATTTGCATTTATCCTCAGCGTTTTATGAGACGTTTTTCAGCATTCAAACCCAAGCAATTTTCAAGCAGAAGAGTATGCAAAATCATTCCTTGACGTTAGATGGCGGTACACAACTTTAAGCTTCTGACACCCGCTTGTAACAAAAGAAAGGGAAGAGAGGAAGTTTACACACTTGTTGTTAAAGTTACTGGTGACTCGAACAAGCATAGATAGTTCAAGTAGCAGCTCCAGCTCTAGCGATGAAGAAATGATTATTGTTCATCAGAGCAATAAGCAGCTTCACGTTCATATTGCCTCTTGGCATCTTCTTCAATGTGTGCTCGCATTGACAATTTTGCGTATGAGCTCCTCCAAGTGCTGTTTACTGTAACTTCAGCAGCTTCGTGCACATGAACAAAAGTGCCAACCTGATTGGTGGAGAAGGTTTAACGCGAATCGTCAAATAAAAAAAAAAACAAGCACGAGCATGTTTTTTTTTTTTAAATGACGCTTTTGCGCCTGCCGTTTTGCACATTGGTGTGCGCGATCACATTGACACATTTAATATAGTCACAAGGCATTAAACTATGATGGTAAACGGTGTGCACGGGCCTTTAGTCTTGTGCTTATGTTGGCAATGTGCTCCTTTTGTCCTATATCTTTGGCTGCATTCTACTCCACTTTTAGACACACAATCATACAATTCCCCATCCTTGGTTTCTCAGGGAATCCCTGCGGCAGTTTTAAAGTGCGTTCTACTTCATCAAGTGTATAAGGAAGCTAACTTGGGCATACCCTTGATCTCTCAATTTTGACCGAGGGAGCAAGTCTGCTTCATGTCCACTCCAGCAGCTATGTTGTCCCAGAATGCAACACGATTGTGATGTCACAACAATGTAGTTCCCAAGTGCTCAGGGCAATCCTTTTAAACCCATTCAGATGTTCCACCAGTACTTGACACTTGTGTAACGTAATTGATGTATATCTGAGAAAACAAGATGGAGGGAAGTTGGCTTGTCGAGGGCATAAACAGGACTGAAATGTAGCCTTTGTTTTCTTTTAACACATTCCCTGGTTTAGCCCTTGTTTACCTTATTGTGTTCACCTTGTGCTCTTATATTGTGCTTCTTGCCCTTATGGTGTTGCTGAATTGTTTTGTGTGCTTTAAGAGTGTGAAATAGTAGGGTTGGAATCCCTGGCTTATATGCTTATTGTCTTGCCTATCACTCCTGTTAAGTTGTGTTTAGTTTATTACTATTCATCTCTATTGTATTGTGCCATTTCCGTTAGCCTACATTACGTTTTGACCAATTTTGTATTGTCTTTTTTTTGTCAGCCATCAGATCTTCTTTTATTATACTTCTTGTCTTCCTGTGAGCCTCAGTCTTGTATTAGTTTTTTTTTCTAGTTTATTTGTCTTTTGGTTCTGTTTAATATCTGGTATTTGTAGTGTTTTTAAGACTATAGATATTTGATTTCTTGTCCTACCTCATTTTATTTGTATTAGTGAGTCATTTCTTGATGACTTCTTGGTTTTCTAGTATGGCATCTTTTTTCTATTTCTTTTTAAGATCTAGTTATTATTTATTTCTCACTGGTCATTTTTTGGCACATTTTTTGTAACAGTCTTGTTTTCAGCAGAGCTGCACCCAGTCAGTATCTGGATGGGAGACCACATGGGAAAGCTAGGTTGCTGCCGCAAAGGGTGTTAGTAAGACCAGCAGCGATGCCTGTGGTCTGTAATGCCCCAGTATATTGATGGGGATTCTATACTGCTCAGTGAGCGCTGTCTTTAAGATGAGATGTTAAACTGAGGTTCTGACTCTCTGGAATCATAAAAATCCCAGGATCCTTCGAAAAAGTTTAGGGTTTTACTCCCAGCATCCTGGCCAAATTTGCCCACTGGCCTATGTACATCATGGCCTCCCAACCATCCCCATATCATAATCAATTACTCCAATGTCTCCTCTCCACCAATCAGCTAGTGTTTGGTGTGCAGTCTGGCGCAATATGGCTGCCGTCGCATCATCCAGGTGGACGCTGCTCACTGATGGTGGATGAGGAGATTGGCCCCAAAAATGCGTGAAGCACTTTGAGTGTCCAGAAAATCACTATATAAATGTAAGGAATTATTATTATTATTATTATTGTTTTGTCTCATCTTGAGGTTTTGTCTCACACTGGTCCTGTCTTGCATTTTTTTTCCTGGCATGCTTGTTGGGTTAAACTCTGCTGATTTCTTTATCAAGCTTCTTTCCACTATTGTCCTTACTCCTAACTAGCCATGGCCTCTAATGTTGTCTAGGGTTGGTAGAATGTGTTGCACTCACAAAGTTACTTATAGTCAGTTAAATGTGTGTCGGGGGACCATCAAATTAAGAATAAATAGGTGACATCACACTTATTTCATGAGTATTGATATACACAATACTCTTATGGCTGTTAGCTGTAAAGATTCTTATACTTAACAGAAGGTATAAAGAGGACCATCAGAATGATCTTACATAAAATCAAAATTACATGCCTAATTCAACAAAGGCTCATTGTGGATATGTACACAGGTGTATATTTTTGGGGACAGCGAAATATATAACCAGAGGTATATCTGCTCACAGTTTTTGCTTTTACAAATCCACCAGAGGCTGCTATGTGTACTTTTTGATGATCTCAAATTTTCTCACGCATCCTCTTCTCACATAAATCCACCAAAGGGTACAATATACACTTCAGTCGACCAGGGGTGCATTTCCCAAACAACGAGGTAATTTGCAGCTGAACTACCATATATGATGCATCGTTTTGGAAAAGAACAATGTAGTGATGCATGTTTTTCCAAATCTGCAGTTTCTCTGTCGCAGATCCATCGTTTGAACCACGGTAATTATAACAATTTTAGAGAAAAAAAAAACAAATTTCTTTGTGCAAGTTATATTGTTTTACATGCATACACATTTGGAAAGAAATCCAATATTTTTGTAATCCAATAGTTTTGGTAAAAACATGCACTTGTTTTCTATATTAACTGAAATATATGTAAATGGAACATATAGGCCCAATGTTCCTTTTACAAATAATGTTGAAAATATTTCATATTCTATTCTAAAACATAAAATCACTTACAAAAAAGCTAAGTAGGATATTGGTTATTTATTTATTTTTTAGTCTACTTTTACAATTTGACACATTCAAACCACTGCAGAAATGTTCTAACCAACAGGCCCATGTCATATATAGTACAGATATTTAACAAATAACTTATTATAAATTGAATGCTATATATGTTTTTCTTCACAAACTTTGGAGACAAAACGTAATTTCTGCATTTAAATAATAGGTCACCTATAGTTTTTGTCAGGAGCCACGGCTACCATAAATGTTTTCAAGTTAACTACGAAGGCAACGCAATTGTCAACATAAAGATTGCTAGAACTAAACTGCAAAAATATCTTGATAGCAAATTACACCTAAGAGTGATGAGTTTTTTTTTTTTTTTTTTCCGAAATCAATCCGAGTCTAAATGTTGTAATGTTCTAAATTAATAGGGCATGTGGGGGTGGGGGGTGGGGGTTGGGGGGTGTAGTTATAGGGGGTGGGGGGGGGGGTGTAGTTATAGGGGGTGTAGTTGTACTACTAGAGGTGTAGTTGCAGATGTAAAATTTTGCGAATGTTTGTTGAAACTATGGATTTGGGAAGGGCTAATTCAATTAACTATGTTTGTAATGACAGAACTTGCAATCTTAGTTGGCTAACAGTGGTTTTTGGAAACGCACCCAAGGCCAGCTTGCAGTCCACCAATTGATCAACAGACTCACCCTCCCCCTTCTTTAACCCCAACCACTAGTGTTTTCAAAAGCTAGAAAAAGTTCTAGAAAAAATCTAGAAAAAGAAAAGTCTTCGGGCCATGTGATTTCACCAGTTATTTCAGCCTGTTGTTCATTCATTTATTCTTTTTCTTTTTGGCTCAGTCCCTTTATATTAATCTGGGGTCACCACAGTGGAATGAACCGCCAACTTATTCAGCATGTTTTTATGCAGCGGATGCCCTTCCAGCCGCAACCCATCACTGGGAAATTTAGCCTGTTGTTTATTTACTTGTTTAGCTTTTGTTTTACCTGATTTCGGTGAACCGTTTTGTGCTGACTCAAACCCCATTGTCAACTCCGCCCACGCGGAGGTAAGCAATCAGCGGTAGTACAAAAAGGAACAGAAGCTGTCACTGTGTCATATCGCACCATATTATTCATTTTACAGACAAAATGGAGGAAGACGTACCTCTGAGTACATATTTCGTGGTCCCAGAAATGTATACAGGGTTACGTATCCACAGAAAGCCTGTGCTGACCTAATTTCACAGATAAATAATTTCATATTTTAAGTAGAAGTAATCTTTCCATTGAAAAATAAGTGAGGTGTTTTATCACATTCAAAAATGTCTCAAACTATTTTTACAGTTCATGTTAGATACACAAAACAATAGTTAAGGCATCCATTTGTTGTCATACACACGGTGGCATACATTAAAACATGGTGATATCTATTAACATGATAATCTACTCTGAATAAAAAAATAAAGAACTGTAAAGATAGACTATATTCCTCAATAAAACATAGAGTCAACAGCCACAATCCCTGGAATGATGCATATTGTTTGTCCCTGAACCACTTATGAAAGAGATGCTGAAAGTCAAACTGTTAATCTCTCAAGGCCAAAGTGATGGCAGATAAAGAAAGTGTAGCCAGTGCCAGCCAATGTCCGACTCCTTTCCAAAAATCTCAGCTTTTCTCAGAGTGAGGTTGTGATCTGTTCCGCTGGAAGAGCAAAGTCAGCCCTTTCCTAAAACGATGATCCCGAACACTGTAAATAATTACATTGCAGCAACTGTTACCGGTCAGAATCCAAAATGCAAAGAAGGAGAAGTTGCACCAGGTGTATCCCACTACGTTCCCCAGCACAAATACTGCAATTGGAGAGAATGAGGCTGTGAAGGCAAATGTCAGAATTCCAATAGTTTTAGCTGCTTTGATATCAGAAAAAGAGGGTCTGATGGGACACCCTCCGGCTCCTGCGTCTATGCCAAGACTTCCCTCTGACAGCAGCTTCCGTTTACGGGAGTACCGGCGAATACTGGTGAAAGACAGGATATTGACTGCTAACGTTCCACCGAGCAAACTGAAGTCAAAGGCTGGAAACAACAGAAGGATATTTGCATCGGGAGGCAGTTGATTTCTGACTAGTAAGGGTGCATAGTTGCACATTCTGCTGCATTCGTTGTACTCCAGAGTGAAGCTGTTGCTTAGCATGAGTGGAGAGATGGCCAGTAGGAAGCTGCCTGCCCAAGACAAGAGGATTAAGAACAGGGTACGATGCCGAGTCACAAGAGTGTCTTTATGCAGCGGACGCAGGATTGCCACACTACGCTCGACTGTCATCAAAAAGATTGTGGTAATCGAGACAAAAGTGCATCCGGCAAAAACGGGACCGATCAACATACAGGGTTGCCATGATCCTGATTCATCCTCCAGCGAGGCTGTTGAGATGCCCTGGTACCATAGCGGAGGAGTGCTGCTCGCCATCAGAAAGATTTCAGTGTATACAGAAAATGGGACCACCAAGACTCCAACCATCATGTCAGCGATGGCCAGGGACACTGCAAGACAAATGTACAGATCGTATTAGCATTCATCACACTGTTCTACATTGCATTAGAGATCTGCATGATGTAATCTTTTGAGAAGTTTTTAATGGGGTATACTCTATGCACAGGGATTTTTAATCTTCAGTCCCTAGCGCATCTGGTGAAATGTCATGCCATTATAAAATCGCCATGTGTAAGACGTTACATTAAAAATGAATGATCTTCACTGCCTAACTAATATAAGATACAAGGTGAGTCTCAGACTGGACAAGAAGCACTGCATTAAATTTCCATTGTTCCACGCCATGTCTTTAAAATATTTTACCCCAGTATTTTCAATGGTGTTTCAGTGCTCGCCTGCTGCTCCTCATTGCCCTTGTGTTTAAACAGCCTTTCATCTCGTTTTACACTTGAACAACTAAATAATTGCTATTTAACTTATTGTATTTGAATAAAATCACATGATCAATGATGTAAAAGGAACCATATGAAATTAAAAATAGTCACATAACACCAGAAGTTTATTGGTGGCTGAAAAACACTTAGTGTGCTTAAAACTCATTGTTGTACAGAATATACCAATGTGCAAATGGAAAGCTAAAAGTAAGAAATGCCTTATGGCCATACCTGTCAACATTGATATGTGAAAATAAGGGATATACCCACCATAATAAGGGACCCCCCATCCCCCTCTTAAAAATCACCAAATGACTAACCATGTTCATTTGGAGCTGTTTCATTGTAAATAAACAGTTAATGGTCAGAGATTTGTTTAATTAATTACAAAAGAAAAATAAATAATATACAGTTAGCGAACAGTTCAGCTTATTAAAATGAGCTATTATAATGAAATGGAATCAAGTTATAAAATCTCATTAGCCGTTTCTTCATGGTATAACTTACACATTCTGATTAAAAAGCAACAAATGAATCTCTCATTTATTTAGAATTTTTTTTAGTTTAATTACATTAAATAACAGGTGTCACTTTAAAAATGCACACATATAACGTTACAATGAAAGCATTTGATTGCTTTCCTAACTTTTTATGCTCATTTAGGACGAAATTAATTGTTCAAAAAAATAAAAATAAATAAAAAAACTAAATACCTTTATGGGATGATAGCGGGATGTAAAATATGGGAGAATCCCAGGAAAAATGGGTTGACAGGTATGCTTATGGAACTCTTGTAAAATAAGAACATGTAAAAGTAATATAAAAGTTACTCATTTAATTTACCTTTACTCATTATGCTTTGTTGTAGATTTGTGTGAACAGGGATTGTTTTTTTAATCGGTCATCATTCAACATTAATCGTGCTAGTGTAACTTGTACTCATTTCAAGAGTTCACACTTAGCTGACGATTGATAATAAAGCATGTTTGGCATGCTGAGCCCGGGGCTCCCTCCCGTTTCATTGGGAGAGAGAGGAGTCTGAGCTCAGGAAGACCTCGAGAGCTCCCCCGAATTCATTCCCTGAGCATATTACTTGATTATTTGGGGATGGCATGGCAGCATGAACCACCAACTATACCAGCATATGGTTCTGCATTGAATGCCTAAAACTAAAACACTCATATACTGCGCCAATTTGGTTTATTCAATTCACTTATAGCACGGGGAGAACATGTAAACTCCACACAGAATTATCAACTGGCCCAACCAAGACTCAAACCAGCTACCTTCTTGCTGTGAGGCAACATCGCTAGCCACTGAGCCACTGTGCTGCCCTGTCCTGGATTAGTCTAGGAAATAGAGGGAGGAGTAGAGATGGATAGTCATCTTCACCTTTAGGAATTCCCTTAAAGCAGCGGTTCCCAAAGTTGGGGTCAGGGGACAATGACGGGGGGTCCCTTGGTTATTTAAAAAAGTCAAATAAATTTTGTTAAAATATTAGAATTACTATATTTTAACCATAACCCTCAGAAGATAAAAATAGTATATATATTTTTTAATAGTACTTGTGCTGAAAATATTGTGCCCACCAGTCTCATTAGGTGAGGTTAATATTAAATTAAACAAATTAATACATGACTAAAAATTATATGATTGTTTTACTGTTGCACTTTTTGTGTCGTCAATAAACTTGTGTTTATATGGCACTATTGTTGTTTGAGCAACGTTTGCATATCTAAAACCACCTAAGAGAAAATTGGAGGTCGCAAGTCACTGGCATTGTTATTTTAGGAGTTGTGGGCTGAAAAGTTTGGGAACCCCTGGACTAAGGTAAGGAAATCTGGTTATTTATGTGCGTTTGGATTCATCTGATTGGTAAATTATATGATAGCTAATGCAGGATCAGCCGTAGTCAATCATAAGAACGTAATCCTCTTGAAATTAGTTTATAAATAAACTTCACTTAAACTATGTAAAGGACTATATGCAGTGATAAATGCATGCATGTAGTATGCAATAGTAATGTTGTTGTCACAAAATAATAGGTCACGCTTTATTTTTTTGTACAATTCTTGTACAAACCATTAACTATTAGCTCAGTAAGATTCTAATTTGGTGCATATTAATAGTTATTAATGTAGTAGCTGGATTTAGGTGTTAGGTGTACTGTATGATTTGTGATGAAGACTAAGATCATGCAGAATATGCACTTTATAAAGTAATAACCAGCCAATTTCTTAGTAAAGGGCTGGTAATAAGCCACTGGTTAAAGGTGCAGTATGTAAGTTTGACACTTGGTTAAACTAAGTATTGCATTCGGGGATCAAACACAATCGCAGGTTGCCAGATTGACGACCAGCTAACAAATCTAACTGTCAAGCCGGTGTCAACGGCATGCAATAGAAGGAACTTTTTATTTATATTAAATAGAGTTTTTGTTCTAACCAACAGCTTGAATTGATATATGAAAATCGGCTTCTATTTCTTGCAGCTGATCATTAGAAAACTGAAAATGATCACCTCAGGCACACCTCATGTGCTTCATTCAGTGTTTAATGCTAATAATGTAAGTTTGAATGCCGTTTTACAGGACATTTATTGCCATACTGAAAGCAGAAGCAGATAGTTAACCTCAGATCTTGAAAATAAAATAGACCGTTAAAAACTGGTGACTGTAAACTGTGAAATAATGCAAACAAACACATACCAGTGATTCAGGATCTACATTTAATAATGTTAAAGAGGTTTAATATGTATTAAAAAGATTATAAATTTTACTATTTTGTGGTGCAAACAGCCAAATCAAATCTTATCAAATCTTGTCACGTTGAGTGTTGTAAGACACGTGGTTACAATGTATTCTGCTCACCTAATGTTTATGCTTGTAATATTTATATTATTTGCTAATTAAAAACCTCATGTGCAACTCTAAATCTGTCTCAATTCAGAGTCTGCTACTGTCCAGCGGAGAAAGCACTTTGGTCACGGACGCATACTTTGAAAGCCTTTCTGGCTGAATGCTTTGTTTGTGTTTCCACCAAGGCAACCCGAGCTGCTGAAATATAATGGGCTAAAGTGACAGTGGGCGGGTTAAAAGAACCAAAACAATGACAGATATTCCGGCACATAATATACATTTTCAAAGCAAAATATATGACTTCAGCATTGCTTTTCAGATAAACAAGAATGTTAATTTGGCATGTTTCTTAAATATCTGCAAACATATGGTGTTTTTATGTTTTAGAAGAGTCAAAAACTTAAATCCAGCCCTTTTAATAGTGGGAATTTGTCAGTATACTACTGCTTTAATTTTAATATCAGATAGCAGGAGCATGTGTGTTTTTTATTGGGTTTTTTTGCATTAAAATACCCAAATTTACCAAATTCAAATCTCATTCACTAAACATTCATATGCTCAAATATATACATGAAATGTGCTTACGCAGTTGACAGTTCCTCAATAGTATCTGGAGGCAGTCTGATTATGCAAGCTGAAATGGCTAATCTCAAGCTTGCAATGTCAGACATAATGCACTGAATGGAGCTAGTGACGTCACTGTGAGGAGTAGGGTTAGGGTTGGGTTATGTGTGCGCAATAAAAAGGATTGCATGCAGATCAGTTTGCAATTGCACAAAGTTTTCGTTAGAAGTTCAAATGTGGCTGAAAAATGTATGCGATTTATTAGTGAATGAGACCCCATCTTTGTTTTGTTGACATGTAAATACTTTTACTTTCTAAATTGGGAGAAATCTACCATTTTTACCCTTTTAGAAAGCATTGCTTTGAATCTGAATAAATGCCAATGCAGAGGTAGTAGTTTGAGGGTCTAGTAAGCCACTTATTCAGTATAGGTTGCAGATTCTGTAGCCAAAAATAAACCTGTAAAGCAGAAACACATGGATATTTTAAGTAGGTCGAAAGGTTTGAGACAAGCTGTCTTGTTGTTTTGAATAAGTGACCTCTAGTGGTAAAAAATAAATATTGTCACTTTAATGTACCTAAAAAAATCCAAATTTAATAAAAAAATTATTTTAGAATTTTGGACAAACAATGAAAGTGATATTCAAACTATTCTTTTAATTCTTCACAAAGAGCACACTGCAATAGAGTTTTCATCTGAAGAAATGTGCACACACAAACATACTTGATATGCAGATATAACTGTGTTTACCTTTGAGATAGCCCTGTGGTGTTCGAGAATGCCGAGTCTGCATGAAAACGGTAAGGGTCACCACGTTTCCCACCACAATGGCAAAGGCCAAACTGACCATGAACATGACTGCCAGTGTTCGGTTTAGCAGTCCACAGCAGCGGCTTGTGCAGAGAGGTGCCAGAGTTTGTCCTGCACCAGAGAATTCAGTCACTGTCTGATTTGCAGTCTCCATTATCCCAAGTTGAGGTTCTGGTTGACTGGTTACAGCAATGTCGGCCAGTAGTGCAGCCCAGCTTCATGCCTCTAACAGGCACTTATAAAGCTGAGCAGTTCAAGTCAATGCGTTTGGTGGTTCTGTTGTCTTCAGGGAATCACAACCCTGTGAAAGAGCAGAGAAAATAGTTTTCCTTGTTTTCTCATTTTAAAGTTCACAGCAACACTTCTTTCTACACTGTAAAAATATCCGTTAAATAACAGGTTCAGTATTTTGTGGTTCACGTAAGGTTTTCAGGGGCAGTGCGGTGGCGCAGTGGGTAGCACAATCGCCCAGCTGGGTTAGTTGGCATTACTGTGTGGAGTTTGCATGTTCTCCCCGTGCTGGCGTGGGTTTCCTCTGGGTGCTCTGGTTTCCCCCACAAGTCCAAAAAACATGTGTTATTGGTGAATTGGGTAAGCTAATGTCCTTAGTGTATGTGTGTGAATGAATGTGCATGGATGTTTCCCAATAGGTTACAGCTGGAAGGGCATTAATTACGCTCTTGTCAACTTTTGATAATAAAAATTTGAAACAGCAAATTAACACAGTGATATTTATTGCCATTCTAGTAGTTTGAGACAAAATATTGTTTAAGAAGTAATATAGAGAGAATTAAGCCTGTGAAAAAACAGTCAATGTACTGGCAACTTATTACCAGATTCATTCATTTATTTTCTTGTCACTTAGTCCCTTTATTAATCGCCACAGCGGAATGAACCGCCAACTTATCCAGCTAGTTTTTAAGCAGGGGATGCCCTTCCAGCCGCAACCCATCTCTGGGAAACATCCACACACACACTCATACACTACGGACAATTTAGCCTACCCAATTCACCTGTACCACATGTCTTTGGACGGTGGGGGTAACCGGAGCACCTGGAGGAAACCCACACGAAGGCAGGGAGAACATGCAAACTCCACACAGAAACGTCAACTGAGCTGAGGTTCGAACCAGTGACCCAGCGACATTCTTGCTGTGAGGCAACAGCACTACCTACTGCGCCACTGCCTCGCAATCATAGTAAGTATTTCTAAATAAATGTTCATATTATTAATATTACTATTAATATTATTAATTGTATTATTATTATTATTATTATTTCTTCAATTTTGATTATTTGGAGAGCAAATGTGAATAAATAAAGTAGCCATAAAATCCAGTGGTGTGGATCTGCAAACTCTCTGCAAACATTATGTATTTAGTACGTGTTTCTAGAGATTTAGATAATGTGACTATGTAATGTTTTTAATGTTATCAAGTACATTGTTGTTACACAGTAGGTTAACATTGCTGAAATATATAGTGTGCAATTGAGGACAAAATCATTAGCCTTCCTGAAATGTAAATTCCTTTTCAATTAATTCCCAAGTGTTGAATAATGGAGAGATATTTTCAGAACATTTGTGAACAAAATAATTTTAGTAGTTGATTTATTTTGTCTATGCCATGATGACAGTATATCATTTTATTAGTTATTTTGCAAGATATAATATTTAGCTTAAAGTGCAATTTCAATGCTTAACTAGGTTAATTTATAATAATAAATTAGACCTTTGCGGTTTTCATATATATATATATATATATATATATATATATATATATATATATATATATATATATATATATATATATATATATATATATATATATATATATATATATATATATATATATATATGTGTGTGTGTGTGTGTGTGTGTGTGTGTGTGTGTGTGTTTTGTAAAATCTTTTTTATTTATTCTAGCCAAAGTTAAAGAATCAGGAAAAAAGTGAGACCAGAAGGGCTAAAAAGTTTGTCCTCAACTATTCTAATTCTAAATATACATTTAAGAGGGAGTTTGTGGCCATAATGGCCATTGTGCAGTCTGCTCTGTTTTATAATCCTGCCAGCATGTCTTCAAACACGACCCAAACATTAGTCTTGACTGCTTTTAGTGCTTTTAAACAAGCAGAGTCCTGCTGAGAGTTCGACTCCAGCTCTCGGTGTTTCAGCTGAAATTTAGCATGATAAATATTATGTGGGTATTAAAATAGAAAGCTCTGCTGGGGCTTCATGGCAGTTATGACAGCGTCTCGGCTGGACACCAACACACACACACGCACACACACAGCCTCTCTCGCTCTCTCTCTCTCTCTCTCTCTCTCTCTCTCTCTCTCTCTCTCTCTCTTTCTCTCTCTCTCTCACTGTCTGTCAAAAACTTTTACATCTTTTACTACTCATGCATTTAGTAGGAAGTAGGCCAGGGTTTCGTCTGACGAGTCCAGCCAGGACGTTGCTTTTACAGTGTCATATTCATTATTAATTAGATGTGTGAGAGCGGAATCAAACTTAAAATGTAACATATTAAAGTGTGATTAGATGGCATTAGTTAAACCTGGAAACGATACAATGAAACTTTACCAAATTAATGGATACAAATAAACTCTGTGCTCATGCTGGTGATCATTACTTCAGATTTAAACTGGCCATGGCAGGATGAGGGTAGTATGACACAAGAGGACAGGGTCTCATTTCACTTTTGATAAATGGCTGCTATGCTGACTTGTTGACTGTCTGCCCCCATCAGGCAGCTTTTCTGCATGAAGAAACCTCCTAAAATTTAATTCAGACAAACTTTAGAGAAAGCAGTGCAATTTATTAACAAAACAGAGAGATTTGGTAATAACTAAGAGAATATTTGCTTAATTCTATACTTGCAGTAATTCTTGCAAGACATGCCATGGAAAAAAAAAGTGGAAATCATTGATGAAAACTCACAAAATTCACCAAGAAAATCATCATCTAATTAACATTTTGAATTGACATGTATGTTTTTGGCTGAAATATCATAAATAAAATGCTATTCATCACTTTTTTAATGAAATATCTTCACATACTCATCAATTTTCTGGCAAATCACTAATGTAAATCAGAGAACAGTATTAAAAAGCTAAAACAACAAACTTTATTAAAAGATTAATTTATTTTATGATTTGGATTTAGTATGTTTCACAGAATATTTTTTTTGTCTAAATTGTTCTAAATTGGATATACTTGATTTTCATTCTTTCATTCATTCATTCATTCATTCATTCATTCATTCATTCATTTTTCTTCAGCTTAGTCTCAGAATTACCAGCATATGTTTTACACAGCACATACCCTTCTAGCTGCAACCCAGTACTGGGAAGTACCCATACACTCTTATTCACACACACACACACACACAAACACACACACACACAAACACACACACACACACACACACACACACACACACACACTTACACTTACACATACACACATACACTATGGCCGATTTAGTCTATTCAATTCACCTACTGCATGTCTGTGGACCGTGGGGTAAATCGAAGCATCCGCAGGAAACCCACGCGAACATGGGTAGAACATGCAAACCACACAGAAATGCCAACTGAATCAGCTGGGGCTTGAAGCAGCAACCTTCTTGCTGTGAGGCAACAGCGCTAACCACTGAGCCACCGTGCCACCACAATACTTGATATTCTATAATTTAAATAGAGCACTTAAATTATCTCCATAGAAATAAAAAATAAAAACTTAAACTTTTTAATTCAAATTGTGTTTTATTAGCTGAAATATAACCTTGACACGCTGCTGCACTCTCTGTGAACATATGTTTATTATATATATATATATATATATATATATATATATATATATATATATATATATATATATATTAATTGTGCTCATTTTGAATATGATCCAATTAGTCTGTCTGTATAAATATATACAAATGCTTGAGATTAATATTTGTAGAGGACAGAGGTTTAAGATATTTTTATTTTTAAAATGTATTATTATACATTTGTTAAACATTTTCATAAATAAATGTATTTATGTTTTTTCATTGTGATTTGATATTGCGTTATAGCAGTTGGCTATCTGCAACACACATCATGTTGGGACAGTGCCTGTGACCATTTAAACTGTAAATAAATGACTAGGTTTATGAATAAACTGTGCTGAACGTGAAGAAAACTTCTCATTGAGTCTGTTAATCATGAAAAACACTTGAGGGATCTTATTTTCCCCCAAAGGGTATGCAAACTCTGCAGTGTAAACAGCTTCCAGCACAGATTTTGAGGGCGTGTTTGCTCTCTTGCCTGATCTGCATGATTAATTTAGTGAATCGGAGGCTGACATTACTTACAAATAAACAGTGCTTTGTCCAGTGAATTTCTCCTTTTGTTTTTGACTGATTAAACTACTTACACTAATAAGAAACTTGTCACTAAAACCACTCTAATTTATTATTATGTTAAATGTAAGCTGAAAAAGACACACAGTCTGAACTTTAGTGACTACAGAATGTATTACACAAGTTGTACTGTGGCTCATTCGTCTCACGTTGCTCTCAATATTGTCTTGGAGATTATATTGAACTGCGGTCAAATTGTGCTGCTAAAATGTAAATACATATATATAAATGCATAGGATTTTAGGAAACATTGCTTTCATCAGAATAATATGTATCCCTCTCAAACAATCACATATGTACAGCAACAACTTTCTATTTTAAATGTGTGCTGCATGCATTTTCTCAAGTTTATTTCTAAACAAAATTTTGAGAGGAGTGCATGCTTATGATTGACCACAGCTGGTCCCCCATTCACCCCTACTTCTCCCACTCTTTCCCAGATTAATCCAGGACAGGGTGGCATGGCGGCTCAGTGGTTAGTGCTGTTGCCTCTTAGTAAGAACAACACCAGTTTGAGTTCTGGCTGGGCCAGATGGCTTTCTATGTGGAGTTTACATGTTTTCTTTCTGCTCGGTGGGTTTCCCTTGGGTACTTCGGTTTCCTCCCATAGTCCAAAGACATGCAGTATAAGTGATTTGAATAAACCAAATTGTCACTATATATGAACATTTAGTAGAGCTATCAATGCACAAACTCTACTAATTAAAGTACAGGCCTAAAGAATGCATTCAGAGGAGTTCTACCTACCTAAGCTCAGACCTCCCTCCCGCCCCAAAAAATGGGATGAAGCCCTGTGCTCAAGGATATTCTGAGCTTAGGGCTTTCTCCTGGGACAGCATGCCAAACATGCTTTATTATCAGTCATCAACTAAGTGTGATTTCATAAAAGTGTGATTTCATGAAATGCTTATTAGAGTGATTAGCTTAGCTTATTATTGTGTGATTAGCTTAGAAACATGCATATTAAAAATCCCATAAATGATCAGTGAAAATTAATTATAAATTTGTATTTTATTCAATGCTTTATAGTTATTACTGATAATAATACTGATAGCATGGGTTTAAATTAAATGGTTTTTTGAAAGCGGCCACATATAAAGACACCGCAACGCTGCTGAAGACTGTTTACAGCGATTTGATGGATAAATATAAACTTGAAAGTAAATTGTTAGCTGTGCCAAACAGCATTTCGTATCGTATCCTTGCTACAACATACCGTTAACGCTAGATACTGTGCATGTAATAGATCAATTTTAACAAATAAAAATATTTACAGGTTGTGGCTCACAATCTACGGTTTCATCTATTATTGATAGAGCTGCTCCTTCTTTGATGTGTTTTTAGCCGTATCCAGCACTGAACTGGGAGAGATTCTGGAAACTGTCCTTTGTCAAATGCTAGCTATATCTTTTTTTTTTTTTTTTAAATATTATTCTCTGGAACATAATTAAGATTAAATTGTAAGCACTTCTCTCTTTGTGTTGTGTTGTCACATCCGTCAGTGACCACCTGAGGGCGCTGTAGTACACTAGGACTTTGTAGGCACTACAGCGTCCCAGGAAAGAACTACATTCCCATACATACCACGTGCATACACCGGAACACTTACACTGACCCGTCATCTCAACTGTTCTGTGTTACCGTTGATTATCTGGACTATTTATACTACCATTTCACCTCTGTTTTGCATTGCGTCGTTTGTCTACTTTGTCTTCCTTGTCTTCTTGCTCTCAGTAAGTTTGTTGTTGTTCCTGATCTTGCCTTGTAGTTTGCCAAAGTCTAATTCGTGTTTATCTGTCTCGTTTCTTGTTTTGTTGTTTATTTGTTACTTTGTATTTTGATATTTTGTATTTTAGTCACTGTTTACTGCACTATATATCTATTAAATCTGCACTTGAATCCACAATCTTTTTGTTCCCGTTTTGTTATTGTTTTGATCACGCCTAACGTGACATGTGTCCTTTGGATGCCCAAATACATAAACAGAAGAAGCTCTGTGGAAATAGCGGCATTTGTGATCTCACTAGCCCGGACGTATTTTTTTGTAGTCCTCAAATTTCGTTTACTGTAGGCTTCGCTAAGCTAACTCTGCAAAAGCCAATTGAACTTTGAGCGTCTAACATTCAGAGATGTTTTTTTTTTATTTTCACACAGCTACACATCAACTAAAGTTTAAAATATGATATTGTAGTGCACCACCCCTTTAATTAAGTAAACTTATTGAATGTTCATTAAGTTCATTTTAATTCAAATGTTTGCAGTTTGAGTTTCATGCTTCTTAGCAACATGCTAATGTCAAAATGTGAGTTGAATCTCCAGTGTAAATAAGTGCTGAGTTTTATTAGATTAAATGAAATGAACCATCACTTATAATTCAACAGAATTCTGAAGATTTAAAAACCAACAATACAAATACATTCATTTTAATTAATATGTGTGCAGCGTTTGTTTCACGCTTCTTAGCAACATGCTAATGTCAAAATGTGAGTCAAATCTCCAGCGTATAGAAGTGTTGAGATTCTTGAGATGAAATGAAATGAAGCATCACTTATAATTCAACAGGCAGCAAAGCAATTAATTAGGTTTTGAATCAGAGCTAATCTGTCAGCCAAAACTAAAATCCACGATATATTGTGCATCATTGATGTGATGCTGGAAGTGAGCTATAAACAAAGGGATTCTTCAGAGTTTAGTGGCAGCAAATGTCTTTATATGGAAGTCTATGTAGCAGCAGACAGTTCAGCCTGTTTATGCAGCATTTGGACAGTCATGTAGAATAATGGAGTGACCAGTGCTGGATCATCATAGACCTGTGTGTCTGGCTAAACGACCAGGCTCTGGTTTATTTCATATCTTCATATGGCTTCATATTTCTTATCTTATTTAATTTATTATATCCTATATAATGTTGCTTTTTTTTTCTCAATCTCACTAATAGAAGTTTACACATGGATGCGTAAACAGCTTTTTCAAGTATTTAATTCTGATATATTATTTGAGCTTGGGTAGTTTACTGATTTTTTTAAACAATACAGTTATTTGATCAGCATTATATATTGCAGGTAATGTACACTTTGTGAATACTTTTTAGATTACTTTTGGATTACTCAAAAATCAGCTTTAGATTTCATTAATTATCACAGATTTGAGTGGACATATTGTGCAACATATTGATATTAAGTGCATTTAAACAGTTTTTAGACACATTACGATAGGAGTCATTAATTTTCCTTTGGCTTAGTTTCTATTTCAGAGGCCTCCACAGCGGAATAAACCACCAACTATTTCAGAATATGTTTCACACTGCAGATTCACACACCTTCCAACATCCATACACACTCATTCACACACTTTTACACTATAGCCCATTTAGTTGATCCAGTTCACCTATACTACATGACTCCACACAGAAATACCAACTCTCCCAGCTGGAACTTGAACCAGCGACCTTTTTGTTGTGAGGTGACAGTGCTAACCACTGAACCAACATGCCACCCTATGATAGGAATTCCCAAACAATTAAATTATTATTAGAAGTTAAATTTAATAAATGACCAATTGAAACAAGTGACTCATTTTAGAATATAAAAAGTAACCGTTACATGAGATATTCTGTATTTGTTTACCATGCCTCTGGTTTCAGCTGTTTAGGCTGATTGGATTGTTTTAGAAATTATAACAACTTAAATCCATATTTAAACAGTTAATTTTTGTTTGTGTGTTTATTTTAAGTGAATGATCATGGATTTAAAGGCATCAAAGCCACCAAACACCCACATATGATTTTTGGATAAAAAATTCAAGTGAATGAAGTGAACGAGAGCAAACACTGAACTGTGATGTGACCACAAGAAAACATCAAAATGGAAACATGTTCTGAAATGATTACAGTTTCAACCTAAAATCTCAGTTTGGCTTCAAATAAGTCAAAGGGGAAAGCTTAAAAAAAAAAGTTTTGAAACACTCAAGTGCATAAAGAAACATTTGTTAAAACCGCAACTACATTATGCTAAGGTTTTCCAGGTATGAAATAAGATTTTCTTATCTGATTGTAGCTTATTAAAATATAATATTACCTATATATACAGTCAGTATTATTAGCCCTCCTCTAAAATATTTTAATTCTTGCAGATTTTTTTCTCCCAGTTTCTTTTTTTAATGCAGAGAGGATTTTTTTTCAACACATTTCTAAACATAATAGTTTGTTGTGTAGACAATTGAAAAAATATATTGCTTAAGGGGTATGTATATTGACCTTAAAATTGATAAAAAAAACTACTTTTATTCAAGCTGAAAAAAAAAAGACTTTTTCCAGAAGAAAAAATATTATCAGAAATACTGTGAAAAACTCCTTGATCTGTAAGGTATCACTTATGCTGTAATAAATTAGTAAATATTGCACAGGAGGTCTAATAATTTTGCTCTCAACTGTATATAAGTACTTCTTTGGAATATTATTATATATTTTTTATAATCTGAATACATGATCAAGATTTTAAGTAAGCAGTTATTAAACTTAAATAACTGCTTATTAAATTAAATATGATTCTAATTATGACTGACATATTGTAAATTGCTGCAGGGACTGAGAGTTGTAAACAAGAAATCAATGTGCCTCTCTTTAAGTACATACAGTATGAGATATACTTGTTTAGGACACAGACATCTCAAAGTGGGCAGCATGGAGATGCAAGTAGGTAGCACAATCGCCTCATAGCAAGAAGGTTGCTGGTTTGAGCCCCGACTGGGTCAGTTGGCTTTTCTGCATGGAGTTTGCATGTTCGCCCCGTGTTGGTGTAGGTTTCCTCTGGATGCTCCGGTTCCCCCCACAATTTCAAAAACATGTGATACAGCTAAACTGAATAACCTAAACTGTCCGTAGTGTATGTGTGTGAATGCGAGTGTGTATGGGTGTTTCCCAGTGATGGGTTGCATATGTTGTATAAGTTGGCGGTTCATTCCGCTGTGGCGACCCCTGATTAATAAAAAAAAAAAAAGAATAAATGAATGAAATCTCAAAATGTTGTCATGTACACCTAAATGTGACTCTTATTTCTCAGCAGGGATCATTTAGAGCTCTTAAAAGCTGGAAAAATCACTGTATGGAGAATATGTCTATGTTTGTCTCAAAAAAACACAATTTCTTTATGAATATGAAAATAAAGAAGGAGGTGAGTAAATTATGTGATAAAAAAAATGTTTAATAGCTTGTGGTTTCCTTTTTAACTCACAGCACATGCAGACAAAAAGCTGTTTAAGCGCCCCCAAAGACTTGTAAATTGTAATAAACTTAAAATGTATTTAAATTTATTAAAAATGTAATAAAATGTATTATATTAATTTCATAATATCTAATAAAATGTAAAATATAACAGAATATATATACAGTTGAATCAAAATTGTTAGCCCTGCTTTTTTCCTCTTTCAAATATTGTATTTGCTAAATGATGCTTAACAGAGCGAGGAATTTCCGATAATATTTTTTCCTCTGGTGAAAGTCTTATTTGTTTTACTTCAACTAGAATAAAACAGGTTTTACATTTTTAAAAAATATATCTTTAAAACAAATTACTAGTAAAATATGAGCTGTGGTCATGACAAAGATAAAAGAAATCAGTTACTAGAAATGAGTTATTAAAACTATTATGTTTAGAAATGTGTTGAAACAATCTTTCTATTAAACAGAAAATAGAAAAAATAAACAGAGGGCTTATAATTCAGGAGGGCTAATAATTCTGATGCCAACTGTATATAGAACAATAGAATATTATGAATGTGTATAATATTATGATGTACTTTTGATTTTGAAATTATTTGCAGTAATATTTAGATTTATAAAACCATCATTTAAAAGAGAATATCAAAGACAAATTATAGATTACTAATATTATACATAATGCATTTTATTCTTTAAAAAAAGTAAAACACAACAAAGCCATGCATATTAACTATTGTCATTGCTGATAAATTGCTAATAAATCACATTTTTATTTTAAATTTGTAAATGTTGAGTTGAAATAAATTGTTTTTGAAAGTGAACATGTTATTAGTACACTACTGTAGAGCTGTAATGGTTTTATGTGTATGTAGAAACTACTTTAAATGTTCATTCATTCATTTGTTTTCTTTTTGGACCGCCAACTTATCCAGCATATGTTTTCATCAGCGGATGCCCTACCAGCTGCAACCCATCTCTGGAAAACATCTATACACACTCATTCGCACTCATACACTACGGACTATTTAGCCTACCCAATTTACCTGTACCACATGTCTTTCTTTGGACTGTGGGGGAAACCGGAGCACCCAGTGGAAACCAATGCAAACGTGGGGAGAACATGCAAACTCCACACAGAAATGCCAACTGAATTTAAAATGTATTAAAGTAAGTTAATCTGTGAAGATACGATGACTAGAGGCACAACACCTGAAAGGTTTACTTTACTTTTCAAATATTTCAGGTCAAGCTACGATGTATCAAGATGCAAAATTATGGAAGATTTGTCTATCATTTCTTCAAGGTGATTTTCATTGATGAAACAATAAAATGATTAATGAATATTCTGTTTGGATATCTTTTTCTCTTTTACAGAAATAATCATTATGTAATGCTCTTACCTGTATTTTCTATTCCTGTAACCCTTCTCTCAGTAGAAAAAGAAAAAGGTAATTACACTGTCAAAAGCCAGTTTTGGTCCAGTCAAGGTGTAACATAAAATCCATGTTGATTTCTTTGTTTCCCATCAGTCCCATCAGAAAACAAGCAACTCTCTTCCACTCATACACAGAAAAACAAGCTTGCATGCATTTGTAGCTTTTGAACTGCTTTTTTTCTTTGTCAGATCTGTCTTCCCTCTGTCCTTCTCTGTTTTTCTAACTACATCCTTTCTACATTTTTCATCCTCCTACTCTATATAGCAGCCTCTCAATCCTTGTTGACCCAGTCTTGCGCTCTCTTTCTCCCTCCCTCTCTCTCTCTTTCCCCTTCTCTCTCTCTTTCTAAAACACAGCTGCAATCTCAAGCCTTACAGTTGAGTATGCTTTCCGCTCTCCTCCTCCTCGTCTTCTGCTCTCTCTGTGCAATATTCTACTTTCCTAACAGAGGTCCATTTGCCAGTAGATGCCAGTTCTCCTCTCTCATCATCGTATGAGAGCTGCTGTGAATCATTGCAGTTGTGCACACTTTTACCTATTACTTTTGTAATGGCTTGCTTCAGAAGCAAGGCCACTGCCCCATTCATTCTTTCCTCATTCCTCACTTCTTATTTTTTGTCAAATTCATTCATATATATATATATATATATATATATATATATATATATATATATATATATATATATATATATATATATATATATATATATATATATATATATATATATATATATATATATATATATATATATATATATATATATATATATATATATATTTACATACAGACAGACAGACAGTATAAATCCCATAGAGAGATAAAGTAGGCAGTATTATAGTTTTTTTTTTGTACATTTAGCCATGAAAATGTAAGAACCTTGAATACTTGTGTCTTGAATGGATGTGCGTACAGTATATCAGTGATTTTATCTCCACATCAAGTTATTTTTTCTAATGCACTATTTACATGGCAGACTTTGTTAGTGGAAAAAATTAACGCTTCACTAGTGAGAAAACAGTTAAACAGAGCATCTGCAGCACAAGGATAAAGAACGAGCCTCCACCATTCAGCCGCCTTACTTTCGCTTTACTTTTACTGTTTACTCATTTACTTTCTTGGATAAGAAAACTGTGTGGTTTGAAATCTCTGAAATCTTATCCATCACCTCATTTGAATAGTTTTCATCTGTAAAGATATTTGTGTATTGCTGTACATCCTGTGCTTATTAAGCAATGTGAACTCAAATAGGCTCATGACTAATGCGCTCTGCATTGGACTTTAGACCTGCTTTTAGATGGTCAATGGAGCAATCTATTTCAGTTTCTCAAAATAGCAACACACCAACAATGTGCCTTAACACACCTCTATTTTAAACCAGCACACCCATGAGTACAAAGAGTGATGCAAATGGATTAATTATTTAAACAACGTGGTGCAAAACGTGAAAAATAGGGTTGTGCTGGTCTGAAAATAGCAACAAATCGCACCAAACACGTCTTGCGCCTTATTGGGCCCTTGATCCCACTAAAATGTTTCAAGACAAGATGTAAAGGAGCTCTGCTCTATATGCTCTCTATAATTAATAATAATGATAAACAAAAATTGCCAATAGAAAAAATACCTTTGACAGCCCCTCAATGCATGGTTGCACCAAGCAGACTATATGGGACAAATCATCATCAGTATCTAGCCTCCAGATAGTAACTGTAAGAGCTCCAAAGACACCTTTTCATGTAAAATAGCTGTTTGTATCTACATAGTATCACTCTTCATACTAATAGTATGGATTTTAATTAAGCCTATATGCGCACACATGGCAGTTAAACAGAAAAACAGAAAGTACAGTTTTTTTGATCATTCACTTATTGGTCAAATTATTATACAAACTTACCACTATTGTATAAAATTCATCATTTTATTTAAAAAATATTTTACTGTCATAAAACAGTCAGTATCTGGTGTAACCACGATTTGCCTCAATCTTGGAGGTGAAGATGCTAGATGTGGAGGTCTTGGGCTAGGATGATTATAGAATCGCCTTCTTTACAGAAGTTCTTTTTTTACGCAAACCAATTGTTGCAGCAGCTGTCGAGGTGGCTTGTCTTGGATGACCTTGGAGGTGAAGATGCTGGATGTAGAGGTCCTTCCTGGGCTATAGTGTGGTAACTGTTACAACTAAAGTTTATTTATTTTTATTTTTTGTTGCGCATTGCATGTGTCTTTTTCTTTGTCTTGCTTTCTTGCGTTGTTTCTGTAATTTCATTCCAACGCGATTCATCCTCTGGCTGTGGGCCGTGGAGGCTTATAAAAAGGAAATTCCGGCAGGGTATTAGGGGAGCTCATTTGTAGTGCGATGGTTGCTGAGAGTGGAGCGTCTTGATTTCCACAACTCTCCGGCTGACGACCAACATTTAATCTTGTGCAATTGTTTATGCATTAAACTTTTTAGAGAGTTTGAGCTTGTAGGGGTGGCCTGCCTATTAATTTATTTTTTGTTTTGTTTGGAAAATGGGAGACGCGGTGGTGCAGTATGTAGTGCTGTTGCCTCACAGTAAGAAGGTATCTGGTTTGAGCCTCAGCTGGGTAAGTGTTCATTTCTGTTTGGAGTTTACATGTTCTTCCTGTGTTCGCGTGGGTTTCTTCTGGGTGCTCCGGTTTCCCCACAAGTCCAAAGACATGCAGTACAGGTGAATTGGGTATGCTAAAAACTGTCCGTAGTGTATGAGTGTGTGTGTGTGAATGAGAGTGTATTGATGTTTCCCAGTGATGGGTTGCGGCTGGAAGGGCATCTGCTGCGTAAAAAAATATGCTGGATAAGTTGGTGGTTCATTACACTATGGCAACCCCAGATTAATAAATAGACTAAGCCGAATAGAAAATAAATAAATGAATGTTTGGAAAATCCACCACCCACATTTATTTTTTTTCTTCCGTTTATTATGCCCATGTTGTTTTCCCCTAGTCTTGGGGCATAATATTACACATGGTCTGCAATTGTGAGCCCAGTTGGATACACAGTGTAGTTCTAAAAAAATTATTTGGAAACAGCTAATGATTGAGAAATTTGAATTCAATTCATGGGCAACAGATCTGATGGACATTCCTGCAGTCAGCATGTCATTTTCACACTCAGAATTTGTGACATTTCTTGCATTGTGCTGTGCCATAAAACTGCACATTTGAGACTAACCTTTTATTGTGGCCAGCCTAAGGCACCGCATGTAAAATAATCATGCTGTCTAATCAGGATCTCAAACTGCTTTAATAATTATGTAAATACACATTTCTTACTTGAAAAACCACAGAACTACAACAAAGATGGGAATTCTTGAAACAGTAAGCATCAGCATGATGATGAACTGTAAGAGACCTGTCCACTGTGTTGAATGTTTGCTGTATTAATAAAAAAATAAAATAAACTTTAAAAGTATAAACAAGTTTACTTTGTACACCTAAATAATTTTTTTTTCAATATTGGATTTACATTTGGGTGGCACAGTAGCTAAGTGGTTAGCAGTGTCACCTTACAGCCCGAAGGTGGCTAGTTCGAGTCCCTGCTGGGCCAGTTGGCATTTCTGTGAGGCATTTTCCATGTGTTTGTGTGGAATTCCTCTGGGTGCTCTGATATTCCTCACAGTCCAAAGGTATGCACTACAGAATTAAATAAGCTAAATTGTCCATAAACACTATGCATAAAACATATGCTGAAATAGTTAGTGGTTCATTCCGCTGTGGAGACCTCGGAAAAAGAAACGAAAGTTGAAGGCAATGAATGGATGTACATTTTAGAGAATTACATAAAAATTAGAATGAATATAGTTGAATGAATATAATATATATATATAATTTTTTTTCCATTTGAAACCAGAATGCTGATAGTATACTTGAATGAACTTCTTTTTCGTAAGGGTGTACATATAACGTACCCTTTTTAAATAACAGATTTTGAAAGTGCTACAGTCTAGACTGCAGCCTCTGCATATTAAACTGTACTTGATATGGCTCAATCTAATAGAATATGCAAATAGGATGAGAAAGTTATGCTTATTTAAATGTAATACTGCGACAGCACTTCCTGGAAGAACGCTGCTGTTTTTCCATGTCTGAGTAAGAGAAAGCTAATAAACGGCACTTAGAATATTCTCAAAAGATGAAACGAAAATATACTACCTGACTAAATTAGGCCAGACATTTATATCATGAATGATTAACCTCTTGTGAAACTAGCTAGTATTTCGCAATTGAAAATATATACAATACCAATAAGCATATGTCTAAATGTGGCAGTCATAGCAAAGACAGTAGAATACACAAGATGCGTCACTGGTATAGTTTTGAATTGTGTAATAGTCAATATGGCAAATAAAGCCATGCCTACTAGTACAGGAGCCAATCATCAATCACTATAGACTGAGGATTCTTCGATGTGTGTTTTTACAAAGGTTTTGTGGTTAACAAACACACTGGAATCTTAGCGAATTCTTGCTAACAGATCTAAGAGATATATCCAAATAAAGTTAGATATAAATCTGTACTTTTAAATTAACCAAGTTTTCTGGTTTTGTAACCTGCATGAAACAAACGTGAGGTACAGTTCGTCCTGTCAAATGCACCTCCCATGACAGCAACTACTCAAACGCCTACAAAACTTGTAAACAAAGAGCTGCTGTTATTTCTGGAGAATATTCACCATCAAGATCAAGTTGTGAAATACTTCAGAAGACCAGCGCAATCTGACAAAGCATTATCCAGAGGAAGATAATGTGTAGAATGGCCATGGATGAGGTTGGTGTTGTGATATCATTCCTTTTGAGTGCGCATGCGCATTAGCTCAGGCAACCTGAAAATATGCAGATTTTGTTTGATTCAGACATTTAGAAACTAAACTTATGAGATGGTTTATGTTTAATTTAATTGATGAATTTAAATATGTAATAAAAATTGTAAGTTTGGCAGTATGTTTGGCTTAACAGTTTTAAAGAGTTTGATGTTTCCTCAATTAACAGAATGCCCGAGCATTTCAAAGATGGCCACAGAGTGAAATGACTTGCCTTAAAGAGACTTTGGTCATAGTAAACCTATAGTACGTGTACTTTTCAGTTCTGCTTTTGGCAAAATGAACACATTCCTATAATCCCAAAATAAACACGTGTGGGAAAACATAAACACTGGCAGCAGCAATCAAGTGATTACGCAATGTGCATTTCCCCAAATCTGTCATCACATAAGTGCAAAGTACATGAATGTGGAAATTAAATGGATCCACATACTGGTTTGTTACTCTCTTTTTTACATTACAGCATTTTTACACATTACACATTGTTCTAACACCTCAGTGATACATAAATGTATGTGAATTTCCCCCTCCTTTTTAAAAAAGCGTATGAAATTAGGTAAGGTCTCCGCTTATGAATATACATGTTCACATTTTAAACATTTAAAAAAAAAATCTGGAAATGTGCATTAATGTACATGAGATAATTACATTTTGCAAGCATTGTTTTTAATAATTAAAAAAACATTGGCTGACAATGAAAACTGATAATAAGAAACTTAAAAAAAAACAAAACCTTTTTTTGTTTGTGTTATATTTCATAATTCAGGTCATTACGGGAGCAGTAAGTTCTTCATCAGGGGCTGAAAGGTTATGTTTTGAGTTTGGCTGCAGGCTAATGATGGCAGAAATGACCCATTTCCATCTCTAATACACTTGTGAGATGGTGCAGCCTACTGCATGTCATTAATACTCTATTACATACAAAACATTTCCGTTATGTGCTCTAATCTGTCTGATTACTCCCCAACTGCACCAAAACTGCAGGGCATCATACAATTAACAAATTCTTACTAAAAACCATCCATGTGGACATTAAGGAAGCCAGTTATGAATTTAAAGCCAGCTGTCTCCGTTCAGGCTGAACACTTTTCATTTTTATTTCCAAGTCCTCACTCGCATCTCTTTTTTTGTTTTGTCACTATTGAAACTAAAAATAAATACTCTCCTACATGCTCTTACATACTCTCATTACACACATGCACTGTTTTAAACTTGTAAACTTGTAAAACTTGTAAAACTCACTCTTATTGATCATATTTGATGATGATTGATGATCCTAGTAAACTGAACATACCTTTTATTTCCGGTTGCTTTGCGCACGTACTTTCTTGTTGGTATGATTATACACATGGCTACCGGGACATGTTAATACGCAGCTGTCAATCAATTTGGTGGGCGGGGGTACCGCTCTCCTACGTCAAGTTGCGGTCGGTCTGCTGCAAATGGTTCACCGTTTTTATGTTGTTAAATTGAAAAAAAAAAAGAATTGGGTGTGTTTATATCACCCCAATATGACGGTCTATACACTTGACCTACACACATGTCTGTCCAAATAGCTTGAAAAGTAGATTTTTCACCATAGTTGCCCTTTAAAATGTTATATTAGATATTATTTGTTCTAAAGTATATTGAGAAATCTACTGCTTTTTTCATCCATGTTCATGGAAATGAATGTGTAAAGTAGTGTAAAGAATACGGCTTTTATACCTTAATCAGTAGAATATCATAAAACAAATCATACACTCTCATGTAAAATCCATTAGCTTAATTGCAAATCAAATGATCAAACCAGAAATTGAAATGTTAGCTGTTGTATTGTTAGAAACTGTATGGTGCAAAACCAGATGAGGTTTGCAAATCTAAACTTACTGGCACTATACTATTTGACCATTTGACGAATCATTAGCATTCATCATCTTGATTACTTTATTTGTTTACTTATTTGTATTACAACATCATGCAAGTGTACTACGTCTGGTTTACATGCAAACCAAACATCAGGTAGAATGTGCTGCTTTAGGGAAGTTTTGCTAATCTGCTTTTACCATGGATAATGTCAACATTTAAACACTGATAAATTTCCCTGATTACGTAATGTTTGAGTTTAGATGTTTGTTTTTAAGGGGGATCGACTATATATATAAAAGACAGAACCTACGAAAAATAAAAACTTTCATCATGAGGTGGTAAGTTTCTTTTTGTCTGTTTTACATGTATGTTGTTATTACTCTCTACTCAAATGTAGTTAATTTGCTAACACTTTTTAAAGTCCAGTTCCACATGTAGATTCTATATACATTCTAAAAATAAATTTTGGGTTGTCATAATTTGTTCATAATTGACAATTCTAAACGAATTGACAATTATAATTTTTTAAATTTTTTATTTAAATGACAATTTTAACCCAGAAGAGGTGTGTTTCCATATTTGACCAAACGTTAGATTACATAAACCCAGCATTTATTTAGAGTTTACTTATAAAAATAAAATCTCAAGGAAAATAAAGTGTTACTGTTAAATTGTAGTAAGAGCACTTTATAATCATGACTTTAAAAACATGAACACAATAAGTACATTTTATCTTATAATAAATACTTTTTTAACATAATAGTTAAGGATATTTCAGTGAAATTTAATAAATTTCATTGGGGTGCATAATGCATTATTAATTAGCATCTGTTCAAACAAACATTGCCTTTAAATAAACAGATTATTTCTTGTAATCATCTTTAGGCTATCCGTGGCTGTGCTTCTCTTGGGCACTCTTACTTTCCTGACAGATGCGTCTCCTGCCTTGGAAAGAGCTGGAGAACATGTTTCGGGTAATTAGCAACTTCCTCACTAGACATCACCAATCCTTAGATAAAATACATTACAGCAGTGCACACACACACACACACGCACACACACACACACACACACACACACACACACACACACACACACACACACACACACACACACACACACACATATATATATATAGCCTAAAGATGTGCTATAGGTGAACTGAATAAACTAAATTGGCCATGGTATATGAGTGTGTGTGTGGATGAGTGTGTATGTGTGTTTCCCAGTACTGGGTTGCGGTAAAACATATTCTGTTGTAGTGACCTTTGACAAATAAAAGACTAAGACGTAGGAAAATGAATGAATGAAAGTTGCTGAAAAAGATTTTCCTCTCGTTTATTTTACCTCTCGCATGATTTCAGCTCTACGCTCCAGGAGGATGGTGGGAGGATCACTGACTGCTTCTGTGCCCTGGCAGGCAATGGTCTACCTCAGTGAAAACATACTGGATGGAGGTTTTGCTGGGGGGGGCCCTGATAGCCGAGCGCTGGGTACTGACAGCTGGCCGTAATCTGTTTGTAGGAAAAAGTAAAATTCAAACAAGAGGACAAGAACCACTTATCCCAAAAGTCTATCTTGGAATCAGCAAACGTGCTGATGCTACAGCCTCTACGGAAGTAGCAGTGGAAAAGGTAAATAGAAACATACCAAAATGCAAATCTGCTAATCAAGCTATGCTAAATCGCGTTTGTTTACGAAAAGACAAAAGCAGTAGTTAGCATGCCTACCAATCGGAATGCAAAGCTTCTAAGGTTGCGCTACGTATGGGTACTTTGAGAGAAAGCCTAAATTCCTAAATTATAATAATCCTTATTTGTATGGAACGCTAGATACTGTAGCGCTCTTGTCAAGCTTCTCAGTTAGCCTAGGACATGCTGTCAGTATCCTGGTTCCACTACAAATTTGCTCAAAACTTCTGCAGTATTAAATAATTGTCACTAATTTTTCCCACTGAACTTGGTTCACCACAGTATAGTACTACTACGATTTGCTATCAGCCTTGTGTTTTCCCTGTCAACAGTACGCTTATGGCCTGTTTCCACTGACTGGTACAGTACGGTACGGTATGGGTTGGGGCACATTTATCAGGCTTGTGTTTCCCCTGCCAAAAGGTAACCTTTTGGTGGTCTTGGTGTGCGACAGAAAGTTTCAGTCAAAATCATTCTCACTTGAGGAAATGCCTACAGTAAAGCTGTAGGGGTCAGTCATATATGATATGAGAAGCACTTCTCACAAAATAGATGCTTTATACACATACACTTGTGTAAAAATGTTCATTACTAACCTTTCTATGAACATGATTTGATCACCTAAATGTAACTGCAGATCAATAATCTGTCAAAAAATAGCCTACTGTAACGTCTGCCATTATATAAAATAAATAAAAAATTCAACATATATGAACAAGTACAGAAAAACAACACACAGCATACATTTTGTCCTTATTTGGCTTCAAAAACACACAACATAAAGTGTAGCCCTTAGTTAGTGCAAACATCTCATCTGTATCTTTAATTCCGTCAATCCAAGTTCAAAATAGTCCAAAAGATGATGATAGTTAAACATAGCAGTTTGTCATCTTTTAGGTTGCTGAAACAATTATTTACTTTTTTCTGGCTTCTCCAGATTATTATGATATATAAATATAGACGCGCTACGAGCACAAACATTTCTAATCATAATAGTTTTAATAACTCATCTCTAATAACTGATTTATTTTATCTTTGTCATGTTGACAGTAAATAATATTTGACTAGATATTTTCAAGACACTTCTATACAGCTTGAAGTGACATTTTAAAGGCTTAACTAGGTTAATTAGGTTAACTAGGCAGGTTAGGGTAATTAGGCAAGTTATATGGTGATGGTTTGTTCTGTAGACAATCAAATAAAAATATAGCTTAAAGAGGCTAATAATTTTAAATGGTTAAAAAAAAGAAAAAGAAAAACAGCTTTTATTCTAGCTGAAATAAAACAAATAAGACTTTCCCCAGAAGAAAAAAATATTATCAGACATACTGTGAAAATGGCCTTGCTCTGTTAAACATAATTTGGGAAATAATTAAAAAAGAAAAAAGAAAACCCTCTTCACCCTTTTGGTATCATACTTTTGTTCTAAAAACCCTTCCAAAAGGGTCTCAAAAAAGTCGTATGTGTATCATACAGGATATTTGAGAGTTGCCATAACTTGAAGTACTTCCATATTTTCCAGGATTAATAGATCCACCTTTTTTTAGTAGTTGTTATGTGTTAAAGTTCCTTGAGCACTCTTAAGCTGGTGGATAAATTATAGAAATAAAATAAGATAGCATCTAGTGTGTCTTCAATAAATTACGTGTAGCATTGCCAGTCAGAATGCAAGGTCATTGGAATGCAAAGTGGGAACTTTTTAGTTCCCCTACCTATTATTTTTCCTATTTTCAATAAACAAAATTGACATTTGCACATTCGACATAAAAACACAACTATTAAACACATTCCCATGGGTTTGAACCCATGATTGTCGAGATAATATAAGGCTATGATAAAACAACGCATTTCTCTACAGATGTATGTTTTCCTTCTGAATAGCTTGCAGCTACTGTAGCATAATTGGCAGAATGCTAAAAGTAGATTGATTGATGTCAGCGAGGCTTGCAGCTGCTAAAGCTAAAGATCATGCCTGCTATAGATAATCACTGTCCAAAACCAGGCCTCCTCTAAAACAAACGAACGTGTACAAGCAGACACAGAGACCAGAATTGACAAAACAAGGGACAGATTACCCAGAGTGAAAACATTACAGCTGCATTACAAAGTGCATAATGTTACGGGAATAGATTAATTCACATAGAACACAAAAATGTAAACAGAAGATCGCAACATATGTTCCACATCCAAGATCTTCTGATTGGTCCACTGTTTTGGTGCTGATACTGATGTGTGGCGCTGAGTGTAAAAGGTGGAGTCTTTTTAGTTTGACACAGCATCTAAAAATGCAGCTGTGAGGGAGCCATATGTGACGACACACAGGCAGAATGACTCCAAATGCTGGAGGTTTATTAAACAAACAACGTACATCAAACACAGGCAGATTTGTAATCAAAAATCAGGCAAAACCAAGCAAACAAGAGTCCAAAATCCAAAAAGCAGTAGTTTAAAAGGCAGGTAAAAAGGTTATAACACGATGGGAAAAACAGTGGGAAACCACCTGGGGCCTGTTTCTGTAAGGAGGGTCAACCAACTCAGAGTTCAAGTTTAAAGATTTACAGAGAGATTAAAAACTCGAAGTTTTCAGTTTCAGAATAGCAGATCTGAGTTAGGTCAATCACTGTATACACGTTGAAAGTGCACTTGTGTGTCTGCCTTCTTTATTGATCAAGTGCAGAGGTTGATATGACATTTAGAATGTAAGCAGAACTAAACATTTTTAGAAAAAATAGTATTCGAGTTAGTCTAGTAACAGTACATGTCCCTGTTAAGGGTCAGTGAATTTAAGCTAATTATTTATTTAAAAAGGACAAGCCATTCTCGTATGTGACTTTGTTCTTTGTGTGACTAAAATGTAGGCAAAATCAATGTTTCCATCCAAATATATTAATTAAATTTATGTGCAAAACTGGAATAAAATATGTGCGAATAAAGCAGCGTTTTCATCCAACGAGTCAACGAGAACAAAATCGTCACTTCCTGATTAAACGGGCACCAAATATCAACAGTAAAAACAGAATTTACTGTGGTAGAAAACGCTGCGTCAATCTTTTCTATATTTAATAAATGTACTTGCACCTCAGAAGACAATGCTGACACACAATGAACGCGTGGGGGCGCTTGAAGCCATGAGACGTGGAGAACAGATGCTCTTGACACGCTCCAGACGCGCTGGAGGTAATTAATATTATAATAACATTAATAGTAAAATGGTTAAGGCGTTTGAGGATGAATGACCAAAACAACATTTAAGATGTGTTACAGTGTGCTCAGCCTGTTGGTTTGTCTATTCACACACATTTCCATCATCATATTATCTCTTATAACAAACATTTTTTAATGCATATACTGTAATTTGTTCAGTAAAAGTGTTTCCATCGTGTTTAGGCGCATCTTTTCTATTGAATAAAAAAGTTTATCCTTCTTAGTTATGTGCATTTTTTAAAAAGTTATGTGCATCATGACGTTTCTATTAATCGTTTTTATGTGCATTTTCAAAATGAGCATTAAAATATGTGGGTGGAAACGTAAGGCTTAGGCTTTGTCTTTAAAAAAGGAGAGGAGACCGGCAGAAACTCTGAGTTTGGAGAATAAAACCGGCTCCTAACTAGGTTAGGTTCACAGAGTAAGTTACCATGGTAACTGACTCTGAGTTAAAGTTACCTCTCTTTTAGAAACAGGCTTGACTTACCCTGCTTCTCTAGTTTAACAAACCTGCCATTTTGAAACAGTAAACCCAGAGTTTTTCTCATTCCAGAGTTAAAATACTCAATTAACCTCCTTTCTGAAACGGGCCCCTGGCAAGGCAGTGAAACTGGCAATACTTTGTAAAGAACAGACATAAACAGTGTGCTTATGGTGGCTACCAGGAAGTCCCACAGAGGAAGTACCCAGTCAATATTCAGAAGAGAGCTCTCTCTGGTGGGCAGATGAATCCACCACATTCGTTACAGCAGCACTCATGAGCAGAACTTCAAAAGATGCAAGACATGAAAACAACTGCTATGCATGTCCATCAAGCGCATGTTTACATTGAAAAACAGTGACCAGGTGTGTTTTAGCCAGCATTTTTGTTTTAAATTAGAGAATATTTAACACTGAATTAAGCATTGCAGAAGAGCTCTCAAGTCCTCAGCTGAGAATTTTTGGAAATTAAAAAGAGATTTTTAAAGAAAGCTAAACTAAAAATGTTTTTAAACCAAATCATCTAATATGATCAGCATAATAATGATATTTTTTCTGGGAGCTAAGTTTGGGCTACCAATGAGTGTGACATTTGAGGTTCAGGTTACTAATTTAAAATGCATATATCCTGCAGGTGTTTTTGCATCCAGGCTTCCAGAACACATCTGACTGGGACAATGACCTTGCTCTAATCAAACTGAAGGAGCCAGTCAAGTTTAGTAAGTCTATATTGCCCATCCCACTTCCTGAGACTGGAGATAACCTGGAAGAAAGAGATGGAGAGAGAGGCATTGTTGCTGGCTGGGGATGGGGAAGACTTTTAACCCCTGCTCCAGTGCTAAAGATCCTCTCTCTGCCTGTCAAGTCTTGCAAGGGTAACTACCAGGCAAGGGTTCTTGAAAGTACACCAAATATAGATGACAAACAATTCTGCACAGGATCTGGCAGGTACCTGGAAAACGTGTGCTTTGGTGATGCTGGGGGAGCAATTGCATTTGTGAACACCAAAACAAATGCAGTTTATGCTGCAGGCATCCTGTCTTTCGACAAGGCCTGTTCTGTAGAAGAGCATGCTGTCTACACTAAGATTTCTGCCCATATGCCTTGGATTCATAGTGTCATGAGAGGAGATTCACAAGATATTGCTTCACAACGTACTTCAGCTATAAGACACATGTTTTCACAACAATTGTAGTGCAGTTTTGTAAGTGCTTAAGTATAAATCTATTACACTGGTTTATAATTACTGTAAAACCCAATAAGTTGAGGTAACTAAAACCATTTAAAGAAACTGATTGTATCAAATCATTTAAGTTAAAAAACTAATCTTAATGAGTACTGTGAACTTAATCCATTTGAGTAAATGAAGCAATTTGAGCACAGTAAAACCCAATAAATGAGGGAACTCAACTTAACTGAGTGCTGTAAAACCCAATAAGTTAAGGCAACTCAAACCATTTGAGGAAACTGATTTCTACAAACCATTTGAGTAAAAAATTTAATCAGATGAGTAATGTGTACTTACTCCATTTAGGGTGAAGTAATGAGGTATTTAATTAACTCAATGCTTTCAACACTGAGTTCAAAACCCTTTTCAAATTAGTAGAATTTTCAGTCAATTTTGAGTTAACTACACTCAATTCATTTGATAAAGTTGACTGTTGGGTTTTACAGTGCAGCATTGTTAGGTACTATTGTTGCGGCTGTAAGACATCCGCTGCGTAAAACAAATGCCGGAATAGTTGGTGGTTAATTCAGCTGTGGCGACCCCTGATAGATAAAGGACTAAGCCGAAGGAAAATAAATGACTGACTAAATGTCCCAGTGTGTGAATAAAATGGTGGTGGCAAACTTTTATTTTCAGATGTATGAAGGCAAAATAAATCTTTGTTTTTGTTCAATTTTCTGAAAAGGGTTTTGCAGGTCTGCATACTGTATCTCATTGATCCACTGATTTCATCCTTACCAGTCACATCAATTTAAAAATGCCAAGATATTAATAATACCCTATGTACTGTATGCCCTCACAGTGGAGTACAACATATATTGTTATTTAGAAAGCAATTCCGACAGTGGCGGAAAAAAAAAAAAAAATAAAATAAAAATAATAATAATAATAATAAATAAATAAATAAATAAATAAATATATATAATGGATATACATGGTTGCAGAAGTGATTTGCAGAAATCAATGTGTATTACATTTAGTTTTTACAGTGATTCCAGCATGCAACTGGTTTCAGAGTTACACAGAATTTAATATTGAATGTTATATCATGCTATAAAAGTCACAAATTTTACAGTGCACCCAATAAAAATTATTTATTATTATTTTTACTGTATACATTTTTCACCAACACACACATAAGAAAGCCCACCCCATATCACTGAAGCTCATTAAAAATGAAAAGCTCTGCTGCTTAATGTTACTTACCACTTTGGGCTGTCCACTAGCCCTTACTTTATGTCAAGAACATTTTAAAAGCAGAGTGGTTACGGTTACATAAACACATTTTGAGCATATCTTTTTGGGACTAAAGGAGCATGCAGAGTAGATAAACTTACTGATAGATTTCCCGACTGGCTGCTCCTGAATGACTGATCATCCTGAAGATAAAATACACCTTTCTCCAATCTTTCGTCATTCATTGTAAACCTGACAAGCTTAGGCCCACACACTGTCCACAGTAATACATTTTTTGTTTAAAAAAAATATTTTTCTCTACTTTCTGGCATTCTGTTAGCACTGATACAGCACTTTTGTCGATGACAATGTGTTGAAGCCACTATAAATTGGATACAATTTAAAATCATGCTTTCAAAAAGCTTGGACTGTGAAAATTGAGGCTAAAAACAAGTGACCAATTCAGCTGAAATGGTGCGCAAAACTGTACAGCAGTTGTTTTAGATACTGTCTTTTCAGACAGCATTGTTAAAAGAGTATTGTTATTTATATTTACTGTAAAAAAAAAAATTTAATCTGTAAATAAACAGTCAAAAGAGGCTTCCAGAGATATTTCTGTTAAATTACAGAAAATAACCATTTAACAAACTTACATGCAAAAACTGTAAAAATACAGAACAGACTTTATGGTCAATATAACATCAAATTACAGTTTATTACTGTAAAAATGAAAGAAAGAAAACGCTGGTAATTACTGCCATTTTACTAATTATTACTACAATTTTACAGATTATTGGGTAACACTTTATAATACACACTATGAACCATTTATTAAGCATTAGCAAATAGTAAACTCCTTATTTGTTTATTTGTTTGCATTAACTCTACATTATTAAACATTAGGCAGTTTATAACTGCAGCTACAAATGCTTTATTCTTCATCTACAACCACTTTTATAATGTGCTAAATAATTTAATTTAATTTAATTTATTAATGATTTAGTTTTCATCACTAAATTAAGTATTGCATTATTTACAAATAATTTATTTAGACGTAGTTAGTTGTTTTTTATTTAAGATAATTTAGAATGAGTTAGTAAAGGATTAATAAACTATTGAAATGAACATTTATAATTCTTATTATTCAGGCATATACTAATAGTTAATGTGTATGTTAATAAATGCTTTATTAACTCAATTTCATCCAGTTTTGTGATCTAATCTAAAGTGAGGACTATTTATGCTTTATAAATCTCTTAAAAATGACAATTATAAACAACATTATTCAATCCAATTTGTTTGACGATGCACAAATAAAACTGTTTCAAATTAAAAATCTTTGCAATCTTATGTAAAATTCAATTACAGTTTAAACATGTCATCTTATTACATTGTTAAGTTATTATATTGTTGTTGTTTTATCCAATTTTGTCATATTTTGACACTCCTGTTATTCAGCAATGTTGAAGATAAGTAATTTTACTTTTTAAATAAGATTGCAAAGATTATTGTTCATTTGATTCTGAGCATTTAATTTTCATTTATACAGAATTTATAAAGCATAAACAGTCCTCACTTTAGATTAGGTCACAAAACTGCATGAAGTTGAGTTAATAAAGCATTTACTAACATAGAAATTAACTATTAACATATGCCTAAATAATAAGATATATAAATGTTGATTTCATTAGTTTATTAATCATTTACTAACTCATTCTGAATGATCTTAAAAAGCATCGACTACTCTTAAATACAAATGGTTTGTAAATAATACGGTACTTAATTTAGTAATAAAAAAAAAATCATTAAAAAAGTATGAAAGTGCAATTAATAAGCGCATTATAAAAGTGGTTGTAAGTCAAGGATACAGCATTTGTGGCTGCAGTTACAAACTGCCTACTAACGTTTATTAATGTGGAGTTAATGCTTAACAGATAATGAATTAACTAGTTGCTAATGCTTAATAAAGGATTCATAGTGTGTAGTTATTATAAAGTGTTACCAATTATGGCTGTCATTTTCCAAATTATTACTGTAAATAAATATATATATATATATATATATATATATATATATATATATATATATATATATATATATATATATATATATATATATATATATATATATAAATTATACAGATTAATTAATGTGATTTTAAAGATTATTATTGTAATTAGGCTTATAACGGTTATTAAAGCAATTATACAAATTAATTAATGTAATTATAATGATTATTACTGTATATATACACATTTATTAATGCAATCATACAGATTAATTGACCCCAGATTAATAAAAGGACCAAGCCTAAAAAGAATATGAATGAATGAATGAATGAAATGTGATGTGGTTGTCAGACACAAACATGGTGATGAACGTAACAGAAGTGACGCTTTTGGACCTCATGAATATTCAGAACTGTTGTTCTGACACATCTTCCAGTCTATATTCTCTCTCGCTTTTGGCAAATTTATACTTCTTTGTTACTTGTGTCATTAACTCCTCCTCATTGCCTGTCTATATTTTAAACTCTTTCAGACTTTTCATTGCTCTCAGAAATTAAATAAACAGCAGGTGGAAAACATGCAGCTCAAAGCATTTTACATACTGTAGTAAAGCATGTCCAATACAGTCATTTCAGTTTAAATAAACAGTTTTTGAGAAATTATAAAAAATTATCTTGACACAGCATGTTTTATAACATCACAATATCATATTTTATGGCAATTTATCCAGATTAGTGTAGATGTAGTCTTAGATTAAATCAACCTTTTCTGTTTACCACATAGTAAGCGAGCTCAGGAATCCTTCCTGATCCTTACTCCCTTCTTGTAAGTCTCATTGGAGTTGGAGTTGGATTTGGAGTTTGTTGTGGCAGGTCAGTGGTCCCCCATGAACAGGTTTTAACATGAATTTGTGATGAGTTTCTCAGGTTTCTGCATCCACCAAACAGGGTTAAGTCGGAAAACAACCCTCCTACAGAGAGTGTGGAATCTGAACCTGTTACTCCACTTCCCTACCACCAGAGGGCAGCCTCAATTGAATACTGTTTTACACAAAACTGAACTGTTAAAGAGAACAATAGCGTAATTAGAAATATGCCATATTTGCTCAGTTCTGCACTGATGTTCTTTAAAACAATTAAAATGCCATATGGCTGATCACTCTTGAGCTGCAGGAGAGAACATGATCACTGATTATACTCCTGAACTTCTCACAAATGACTGTGCTCTTCTGTAATGCAAAATTAGAAAAAAACAATATTAGTCTGCTTAATTGAAAGTTGAAGAAATGAATTCAACTCCAGACAGAGTTCATTCTGAAGGGCTGTTAAAATATTTTTTGGCTTTATTTTATAAAAATTAAAGAAACTAATAGTAGTGTTGTAAATGAGACTCATGCCCTTTCTCTTCAGATCATCAGAGGGAGCAGCCGCTTGAATTTTAGTTCAATTCAATTCCATTCATCTTCATTTATATTGCGCATTTACAATGTAGATGGTTTCAAAGCAGCTTGACAGAGGATTATAGTAAATTCAAACTGTCAGTCCAGTTTTCAGAGTTTAAGTTCAGTTTAGCTCAGTTCAGTGTGGCTTAATATTTACTGCTGAAAGTCCAAACAAGAGAAAATCCAACGATGCGCAGCTCCACAAGTCTCAAACCAAGCAAGCCAGCAGCGACAAAAGTCGAGGAAAAAACTTCAATAGGCAATAGGCAAAAGTAAAGGATTAAAACCTCAGGCTCAATGCAAGGACTCGTCTGTCACTGGGCTGTTACAGGAATCAGTCTCATGCTCTCCACTCCTTCAAAACCATCACATCAGCTGCCCAGGATACGGCCTGGTCCTGGATTATGGAAGCCTTGGGAATAATAAAAACAGACTAAAATAAGCGCTGTTCAAATTACAATGTCTTTTAGTAAGTGTTTCCAGCTCCGGTTGCCCTAAATAATGCAGACTTACGATCCTTTAGAGGATTTAGATTTCAAAAGCATTTGTGTTTTATGTGTAAGCTAATGCAAAGAGATGCGTCTTTAATCTAGTTTTAAACTGACAGAGTGTATCTGCTTCCCCAACTGTGCTAGGAAGGCTGTTCTAGAGTTTATTTGCCTTACTTGAGAAAGATCTACAGCATACAGTTGATTTTTGATATTCTGGAAATAATCAATTATCCAGAACTATTTGAGTGTAGTAGATGTGAGGGGCTATAATACACCAGGAGCTCAGTCAAATAGTGGGGAGCCATTCAGGGCTTTGTTGCTAGTCAATAAAATTTAAAAAAATATATATACAACATTTAATAGGAAGCTAATGCAATAATGAAAGATCTGGAGTAATATGATAATATTTCTTTGTTCTATTAAACACTCGAGCATGTTGAACTAGTAGAAGGTTGTTAATTAATTAGGCCAAGAGGGCAACCACCTAGTAACAAATTGCAATAATCTAATCTAGAGGTCATGAAAGCATAAATAAGCTTTTCCGCATCAGACATTGATAGCATATGTTGGCAACATATTTAAGATGAAAAAAATGCAGTTTTACAGATGCTTGAAGCAGATGCTTAGGCTATCTATTCAGACTTCACTTCCCATAAACCTTCATGCCTGGGACTGATTAACCAATTGCATCCAACAACCATTTTCTATTGTACATAAACCCCATGGATTTGCCTAGGTTGTTTTGACGTCTTGATTTGTCCCTGGAGCCATTACTAAGTGTGTTTTTGATCTGCACTGTGTTCCATTTGGAACGGTTCATCTCTAAAGAGATTAGAGTATAGAGATGAGCACTTCCAAAGTGTGCTTAAGAGGGTGAAGTGTTGCGTTTGGAATGCACAGAGGGTGTGTATTGACCCTTGCCTGTTTCTTCTACTTTGATAGCTTGCTACTTGTCCTGAACCTTCCCTGCCTTGTGACTTCTCTTTTGGACTTCCCCCTTGCTCAGCTGTTTTCTGTACTCATAAAAGCTGCACATGGATCCAACTGTTTGGGACTCGTCACAACAGGTGGGCATATGCTGTGCTATTTCCCTGTGATTTCAGTGAGGTGCCATATGAAAATGTAAAGCCAGTGTTTACAATTTATTTATTCCTGTCATGTGCCAAATCCAGAAGTCAGCTTTTAGACTTGTCTTCCAAGGGCTTTGATTAAACTGTGATACCCGCATGAGGGCTGGCTAAAATATCTTTCAGTAATGTATCTGACCATTCAATTGGTGGTAATGGGAGGTTTTCTAACTACACTGTGTGTTTAAGGGAGGTTTAACACGCTCTTAAATTAGCATTTTATTGATCATGCCACTCATTTACTTGATTTAAAATTTTAATTCCACAATTTTTTTTTCTGTGATGACCTGCTTTTGCTACTTTTGTCAAACTCTTGAATGGCTGCATCTCTGCAGAGTTTAGTTCCAACCTTGCTCTATCAATTACATTGTAATTTTGCAAATAAGCCAAAATAGCTTAACTGGGGTATTTAATTATCTGCTGGCCATGGCACTCTTCCAACTGTGCGTTCACACCAATGACTGTAAAAAATATGGACGACGCGACAGCTCTTTTTCCCATTGAACGCCTTGAGGGCAAAACGCCTGCTTGACGGGCACAAACTGTCGCAAAAGACTGCTGAAATTGGAGCCAGACATGCGCAGAAGGATTGTCTGATGGAGCCAGAGGAGGAGCCGCGAAAATGAGCAGAGTCGAGCTTCCAATCAAACGCTTTATGTAAAATCAACTACGCCCCCCGAACTTCTCAGCATGCGTTTGCTGTCATATCAACACAAATGGATGTAATAACGTTAACAAATATGAGGGTTTTATATATTCAATCGCGCCAGCTCCAGGCCGCAGCGCATAACTTACTCGCGGCGTCGCGGGCTATTTCCGGCTCGCATGCGGCAGCGCCTGCTCGCTCGGCCGCCGCATCTGGCTCGATTGACTCGGGCTGGAATTGGGTAGTGAGTCCAGGCATCCGGAGTAGGTCCAGCAGAGGTAACATTAGTCAGTCTGAGCTCTAAGAGATAAGTCTCCGGCAGGCGAGAATCTAGCCGGAACTGTGTTTTGCTATCTGGGTGGCTAGGCGTGTATCAGCAAACTAATAAAGCCTGAAAAAAGCCCTGAACTTAGCGAATAAACAGTGTTCCACCAGGATCATGTATGTCAGAAACTATAGTTTACTGCTGAACTCATTTTGTCATGGTAAAATAACACAGAAATCGAATAATAACATTTCAGTCTACTTCAGTCTCCTGCCGAAGCTCAGACGCCGTGCTTTGAGAAACTGTCAATCACCGCTGTCAATCACGATGACACGCCCAGCATTAAATTACTGCTAAAAACAAACTGTTTACAAAAATGAAGATCTGCACCTATTTCAGCACAATAACCAGTGCCTTAATCGACCAGAACAATCTTTCGGGACATTTTATTGCAAGTGTAATATTTTTTTTTATTTGGGCTCAAGTCTCCTTCATTAACACGGAGGAGGCGGGCTTTATGACTTGTACTGCAGCCAGCCCCCAGGGGGCGATCTAACGGCCGAAACCTTCACTCAAACGTAGGCTTGCGGCACACTTGGTTCACACAGAAAGTGGTGAGAGCGTCAAAGTAGCCAGAAGTCAATTATTTTCAATGGGAGTCAGCACATCAACTTAATGATAATGAGCAATGACGTGGTTCACCAGCAAGTAATCTGAATGTTGAAGTCCACCGCTTGAGGGGATTTCAGAGAACACAGTCTTGTGGTTCCAACCATAATTGTTCCCAAGGGTTTGATTGTTGTGGTTGCTGGATTTCCAGTTATTTCCAATTCATTCATTAATTTTCTTGTCGGCTTAGTCCCTTTATTAATGCCGGGTCGCCACAGCGAAATGAACCACCAACTTATCCAGCAAGTTTTTACGCAGCAGATGCCCTTCCAGCCGCAACCCAACGCTGGAAAATTAATTTCCAATTAATTATTTATTTATTTAATCATATGCATTAATGTTTTATA